>NW_020897764.1:1938523-1976023 GCF_003984885.1 Neopelma chrysocephalum
AGTAGGAGCAGTGATTAATCAGTCCCTCTTCTGAAAGGAAATAAAGTCTTTCTCCACAATTAATGAAGAAATGATGATGAAAGAGGTGAGAGGAAGCTCTTCCTTTTACAATGCTCTTCAAGGAAATGTGGATATCTATGTAAATTGTGGATCAACAGTTTAGAACTTTCTCCAATTACAATTTAAATGCTTATAAATATTTCATCTGAGAGAGATGGGAACAGGATCAAAAAATTTTGGGAAAACTGTCATATTTTCCTTACCTGATTCATTCCCATATTATGAAAACTGTAACCTTTTAGGTTCTGTTCATTATGGATTTTTACACACCAACAACTTGGGCCAAACATCTATTAAACAGACTATCAGAGATATGACTAATTGCTGAATAAAAGAGGACATCATTTGGCTAAATATTTAAACAAAACATTGGAAACTAAAGATCGGAATAAACAATTATTTCTCCCAATGGATGACATTCCCAATGGGATCCTTCTGGGTGCTGTAACTTAGGATGGTCAAAATATTTGGAGCTGATTTAGAAAGGAAAAGGGCAAATGGTGACGTGACATTTTGCTGATGACAGTATTTTGATTGAGTAAAGAAAAAGTGCTGCTGTGGGGGATTGCAGAAGGGTATTTTGATACCAGCTGACTTTTGATTGAGTAGGAGATGAGAAAAAATATGACACGAATAACAGCAAACAGAATCTAAACTTGAGGGTTATTAGGAAAATAATAGAGAGCAAAATTAAAAGTATCAGCACGGTGCAAGATAAATCCACCTCTTGGTGTTAGGTTCTGATTGTCCACCTCCAAAATGTACAGGGAAAAAGAACAGGAGGAGAAGAGGGGAGGGGAGGGGAGATGCTGAATTACATTTGTGTAAGCAAAGGCCAAGTATGTGAGGATGATTCAGTTCAGAAAATAAGACAGCTGATGAAGGGTGTGCTAAAAGTACATGAAGCCATGAGAAGCCTGTAGAGGTGGATTGAGGAAGTAACTGAAGATGGGAGGAAATATCTTCAAAACAGATTTAAAAAAGACAACCAAACAAAACACAAAACCAAACCAAACAAACAAAAAGCCCAACCCAAGCAAAACAAACAAACAAAAAGCCAAACCACAAACCCTCAAACCATAAATCAAACCCCAAGACAATTCTTCACACAAAATCCGACTAGTTATGGAACTCCTCACCAAAGGATATTTCAGGTGCTAAAGATTTTCCTGGGTCTGAGGGCAAATGGTGAAGTTCACAGAAGATAAAAAAAGAGAATGCATTCCACACTAACCATTCCTGATCCTGGAATAGTAGGAGTTTGGAGAGAGTAGTACAAATAAGGTATACAGTGCCCATTTGTTGGCTCTGTTCTAGTACCCCTGTGCAGACATTCACTTTCAACCACCACTGGAGAGAACTTACCAGGCTGGACAAACCCTCTGGCATCATCCACTGCATCTGCATTTATGTTTCTAATATTTTCCAGCCCCAGCCTGGAGGAAGAAAAAAATTAATCAAGGATTTAATTTTTTTTTTGACAGACGACTGTGAGGGCAACTTAACGGAACAGAGTGAAAAACATTGCCTTTGTGTTTCAGAATGATTCATGGGTTGTGAAAAGCAAGAATACAGGATAACATCATAATAAGAAAATACTTGATTAACTTTTCAAAGAATGGAAATTATTTACAGTTGCTTCCTTGGACCAGATAAAATGTATAATATTATGTATTTCTATTGCAATGCATAATTCTGTGAAAAAAATTAAAGTTTTAATCCATGCATGTTTCTTAAATAACTTGCTGTTTAATTCAGCATTGATAATGAAAAATGCACAAGTGATTTTATCACTACAGTTTCATAAAAAAATATTACATATGTCATCTTGTACTTAACTGTAACCTACTTGCAAGGAAAAAAGCCTAACGCTCAAAATATCTTTTCCAAACATTGCTATCTTTTGCATTTTTGGCAACATTCCCAGCAAGAAATAGAGGATTGGAAGAACCTGAATATAATATCCAAAAATTATTGCCTGGAGTTCTCCCAAGTTTTCTCTCATTAGCAATAAACTCAGTTGCTTTAGCCAACAAGAAAAAAATCTAAATCTGGTGTTAGAAATATTCTGAAAAATACTGAGCAAGGGTAAATGAGGGGTTGCTGCTATAAGTGGAGGAGGCAGAAGTCTCCAAGGGTTTGTTTTCCTTTATGACCTGTTGTCTATTCAAGGTGGTTCATCAGTATTGAAATCAGACTCATGGCTAACCAAACTTATCACATTTGATTCAAATATTGAGCATCTTGCATTGAAAACACAAATGCCTCCTGTTCCAGAGAGAAATTAAGAGAAGAAACAGGCTGAGAGACTTGGGGTTGTTCAGTCTGGAGAAAAGAGGGCTCTGGGGAGACCTTAGAGCCTCTTTCAGTGCCTAAAGGGGCTACAAGAGGGATGGAGAGGGATTTTGGACAAGGAAATGGAGTAATTGGACAAAGGGGAATGGCTTTAAACTGCAGAAGGATAGATTTAGATATAAGGAAGTAATTCTCAACTGTGAGGGTGGTGAAGCCCTGGTACAGATTGTCCAGAGAAACTGTGGCTACCCCACCCCTGGAAGTGTCCAAGGCCAGGTTGGATGGGGCTTGGAGCAATTTGGTCTAGTAGAAGGTGTCCCTGCCCATGGCAGGGGGGTTGAAATTAGATGATCCTTAATGTCCCTTCCAACCCAAACCATTCCAGCTCCTCATAAGCTACATCCCAGTGTTTTCTGTGCCTTAATTCATTAGAACATTGTGGTTTCTACATTATTTCGGATTTGCAAGATACATCCAAAAATCCCACCCCTAGACACACTTTAATCACTTGCAATTTAAAGGGGAAACTGTGCATGCAAAATATTTCCATGTTGTTTGAAAAGACATCACGATACAAGCTGTGAGATCCCAATTTGGATCAGTAGAAACAAAACTGAACAGAGCCATTTATTTTCTCCTGGGACACAAACAGAGGAAAAGAAGGGGAGAGATCAATACAATTTTTCCCCCCCACAAAGTAATTGGAATTATAACTTTGTTTTCATTTTGGTTTTCTACTCTTTCAATCCTTTAAATGCCAATGTCAGAAATGTAATCATTGGGGCATGTGACATGGGAAAAAGATTGACTTACATCTAGGCAGTAGTCCAGCTCTCCAGTAGCATTCTGCCAATTATGTGCACTTTATATTAAAGGATTTTCTTCTCCTCCTCAGTGGACTTGAGAGATTTTTGACTCCCAGTTAATAGTCATTCAGGCTGTGTTTCATACAGACACAGCATACAAGGAAAAGGAAAATAACACAGTGGTTTTTGAAGTGACTTCTACCAAAACTTGTTTGTGTTGTGAAGGCTTTTTCCACTCCTTTCACCACTGCTGAAGCCTCAGATGAAGAAGTCCTTGGGCAGCACATTCCCAGGCTCCAGCATCAAAGCCACCCCCACACCACGTACCAGGATGTCTAAACACAGGTTCCAGCAGGCATCAGGCCATGGAACACTTTAACATGGCAGGAAAAAAAAATAACATTGTCCAACGTGATTATTGGTTATTGACAAAGCTGTGGGATGGATTGGTGGGGTTCAGCAAGTTATTTGCCTTCAACATGTCACAGTCACAAGAGAACACTGTAAAGATAGAAGCACTAATTATTTAAATCACTGCCAGCCCTATTTATTTATTTTCAATTGTGGAGATGCTGAAATTGGAGTCCAAGCCTTTCAGGGTTGCCATGACAACCGGACACTTTGATCGGTGATTAGAGTTGGACCATTTTGGCATCAGGCATGAACTTTGATTGCCATGGCAACGTCACAGACATAACTCCCATTTTGTTCAGCTCATACTTTGTTCTCGAGGAGCCTCTTTGCTTGTGGCTTGTGAGGAAGCTGAGAACTGTGTCAGCTGCACCAGAGAGGAGCTGTGAGGAGCAACACCAAGTGGGGCTTTCCCAGTTTAAAGAATACTCCACGTCAAGAACAGATCACTCAGTGCTCTCATTATCCTCTGAGCTTCTTGGCTGACGTAAATGGAGGTGGCTCCATTAAGGGCAGTAAAGTCTCTTGAATCCAAATTGGGCACTAGGGAAAAACCACGCTTCCCTGGTTGAATATGCACTGCTAGAGGTAAAGAATCGCTTACTTGTCCAGTTTGGCATTCAAAGAGGGAAAGACAATGTACAGGAAATTGTAGGGGTGACAAAGATCAGAGGGAGAGAGGAAGATTTAAAAACAAAAAGCAAATAAACAAACAAACCCCCAGAAAAACAGGTTTACCAAACTTGGCTTAACTTTCTGAAATTCATCTCAGCTTAGAGATAAAAAAGAAACTAATCATTCTTTATAGAGATTTGGTATTAGAAAATTCATTCAGGTTTCTCCGGGTACAATGGCAAGAAGTTCACCTGAACTGTGAGATTAGTAGAGAGATTCTGAATGACTGTTGGTTCTTACAGCCTGTATAGAAGTGATTTTCTTTGTGATTCATACAGAACAAGCAAAAGGACACATTTCTTCATATAACCTCCATTTAAGTTGTTACTCTTCACCAAATGATTCTCCATAGGGTAAACATTTTCATGTACAGAAAGTTCTGAAGAAATTCAGGATGGTAGAGTACCTTGAGGATTATTAATATAATAATTAATATAAAGACATCTAACTTGGGCTGGAAGGGACCTTAAAGACCACCTCATTCCAACCCCCTACCATGGGCAGGGGGACCTTTCACTAGACCAGGTTGCTCAGAGCTGCATCCAACCTGGCCTTGAAAACTTCCACATATGGTGTATCCACAACTTCTCAGGGTGACCTGTTCCAGTGACTCACCACTCTCATAATAAAAAACTCCTTTAATATGTCAAATGTAAACCCACCTTATTTCAGTTTAAAACCATTTCTTCATGTCCTGTCACTGTGGGCCTTGGTAAAAAGCCTCTCTCTTTCTCCTAAGCTCCCCTTGATGTATTGAAAAACTGGAATAAATTCTCCCTAGAGCGTTTTCTTCTCCAGGCTGAACAACCCCAACTATCTCAGCCTGTCTCCACATCAGAGGTGCCACAGCCCTCTGAGCATCTTTGTGTCTTTTCTCTGGACCTGCTCTAACAGATCCATGCCTTTTTTGTACTGGAGGTAGTGCTCAGCATCCAGTGAAGCATCCAGAATTTGATGCTTAACTAAAGGGACAGTTACACCCTGTGAAGCAGGAGTGACAGTCTGTAGCTCCTGGAGGTGGCACATCTTACAACCAGTTCTGCTCCTTCTGACATCTATCTTGCAGCATTAACTAAATGCACTGACATACTGATTTTGCTAAAAAGTGAAATAACAAAAAATGATTAGTTGGAAATAATTATTATCCTTAAAAGGCTACTCAGACTTTCTTAATTTATTACATCAATTCCAGTTTGCACTGCTCAGGAAAAATGTCTCAACTCATTAGAGAAGAGCAGGACTTTCCATGAGTTGCAAAAGAGAAAAAAAGAATATGATAATTTAACAGGCTTATAATGTTACTCATCTGTACCTCAGTGTAGCTATTTCTGGGACTGAACTCACCTCTCCCTGGTACAAGTATGTGAATAAATTCTACCTTCATATAAATAAATAAAGAGATGGCAGCACTGTGTGGGCCACAGCAAAGGATTATTCATCTATCACACAGTGTCTGCCAGATGCTTTGGAGCATCACACCAACCTGTGTATTTTAGAATCCAAGCTCTTAATGTTTACATGGCAACAGGATTTAATCTGTTCTGCTCGGCTCAGCCTCACACTGCAGAGCTCAACACCAACACCTGAAGTGATCTGGAGATATGAAGCTACTCATTAGTGCCAAACAAAAGGTCACCAGTCCAACCTGAAACGTGCTGGGTTTCACATGAAATCTTTAGTTCAACAAGTGATTGCATGAGAAAGGTGATGGATGTGCTGTTGAGGTGTATTTATGTTCCAGTACTCAGCACCCCAACCTGCTCCTTCCCAAACCCCACTGGCACCGAAAGGATGGTTCAGAGACACCCGTGGGTGTTGTACCACCCATAACCCACAACCTCCACAGCCTCACAAGGGGCATCAGGGCACCTTCAAGCCCTAGATCTAGTCCTCACTGATTTAGGAGCTTTTCCAAGCTCTGGGAAAAGAAGAAAACAAGTGCTACTGAAAAACACGCATCTGTTAAGCACAGCAAGAAGAGCACACTTGGTGGAAGGTGCAGCAGAGGGACAAAATTAGTGTTCATTGGTCTTTGTTAAAAAACAACAAACAAAAAAACCCCAAACAAATAAAACCCTAACAAACCCCCCCCACACAAAAACAAAACAAAAAAACCCCACCAACAACAAAACAAAACAAAACAAAGCAAAAAAAACCCACCCCCCAAAAAACTTCAAAAACAACAACAAGCAAACCAAACCAAACAAAACACAAAAGAAAACAACAAAAAACAAAAGCACAAAACAGGCAAAACCTCAGCTCCCAAACCGTCATGACTATTTAGACTTCCTGGAATTCATCTTTTAATAAAACAGGTCTTTTCTGTGGGAGAAAGTTTGTAGAGATCCTGTTTATATCTTCTGCTCTGTATTTCATCACAGTTGAAACTGAAACCGAAACCGAAGCTGATGATGCCAATGTTCTACCACATGGAAATTAGAGAAAACCTCCAAGTGGTTCCTGAACTGTTGTTTTCCAGCCAGTTTAAGATCCACACTCTCAGATGTTGCTTTAAACCATCCAGCAATATCTTTTTTTTTTGCTCTTCCAAACACACAGGGACAGCAATCCAGAGTTACATTGTCTCAGACATGGATTTACTCTTAAATCAAATTTTGTATCTAGAGGCTATGAAAAATTATCTCATTCATGAGATTTTTTTTTTTTTTAATAAAAGATCATCTCACTGAGCTCATCAGTTTCCATCAGTTTTCTTTTCCAAAACATCAGCACAGACTGAGAATTTTTCTCAGGCCTTTAAATCCCGTTCAGACACATCTGTTTGCCTCAAAAATCTGGGTTTTACTTTATCATGACGCTGAATTTGGTCAACCAGTCTTGTAAATGATAGTTAAACTTGTTTATCTGAGGAAGAAATCTGTGAAGGCTTTTTGAGAGGCTCTAGAAGTCCTGTGTAGAGTCAATTAAATGCAGACAATATTTCCAGGCAGTCGTTAAACCCTGAGAGAAGTTTATGGGAATTTTACTTGTTCAATGAAGCTGGGTAATTTCCAGCTAGAAAAGCAAATCCCATGTCAGGCAGAAATGGGAACTTCCATCTTCTCTACCAGCATAAAAATGTACCTGATGGATCATAGAAATAACCTCATGACTTTTTTTTTCTGATTATGAGCACTGGCTGGAGAAAAAATGCACAACTCTTCACGTTAAGCAGATGTTGAACTTTATAACCCAAACTCTCTCTTTTGAGCAACAAAAGATAAAGGTTAGCTTAATCTTTAGAATCTGATGATTTTACAGCCTTTCTGTGTAAGTTTATCTCTTGTTTTAGATTCAAATATTCTTTTTAACCCTCTAGTCATCATGTTTGTCCTGGAATCTTACTCAGCTTTTAGTGACATCCACTTCACACGACAGTAAGATCCACAGTTCATTTTTGCAATAAGAAGTAGCTATGTGTACTTCTTTTCATTTTATCTTTTTTTTAATATTATTATCTATTATTTTAGAAGGTGAAAATATTTATCTCTCCTTGTTCCAAACAACCTTGAGTCAGAACCCCAAGTTTTATTTATCTAGCATTTATTATCAATGAAGAGAAAGTCGTTATCAGAGTGTGGTTTGTCTTCCAAATACTTTGAAGAAACTGAAATAGTGACTCCAGAGTTTTCTGTGTCTATTCATCAAGTCTAAATGGAGCCCAGGGTGACTATCTCAGGTCTGGCTACTCAGAGATACCTTGGTATGAGTAATCTGCATGTGACAAAGCAAGGACAGAGCTACAGTGAACATGACTTTTATTATTGTATTCCTTCACCTTCTTGCAGAGGTGAATAATCCCAGTCTTTTTAATCTCTCTATATGACAAGTTTTCTGTGCCTTCCCTTGTCTTGTGGCCCCTCTATGGTATTTCTTCAACTATGGCAGTAAATTTCTTCCTTCAAACCATGAGAACTGGACACACATTCCCATTGAAGCTGCTCTGTTGAGGTGCCACACAAAGGTAATTTACTCCAGCATAAATTGTTTTTACTGTTCCACGTGCAACCTAATTTATGATTGGCATTTTTATTACCTATCAATATTAGGAAGAGCTTCAACTGGGCTGTCTTTGTTGCTACCCTGGTCTTTTACAACATCAATATTATATTTGACATTACAGGTGAGGAAATACTTTCCATCTGTCTGTGGATACCTGCAGTGGGTTTATGCAGCTGAGCTACTCATTTTGACCTCTCTTTACTGTCAGCACTGTTGGGATTTGATGATCTGGTCTATATTAAATGTGAAATTTGGGGTTATTTGAATTATTGGGGAAATTTGAATTATTCTTCAGACTTATTTGTGACTGGATCTTCCTAGTTCATCACAGAGGGATTATTTTAGAATGAGTTCTGGTACATTGCCAGATGCACCCTGACAAATAAAAGCAGTTCAGTGGAAAGGTCCGAGATTCCCGAGACTGATTTTTTAAATTTTATTTTAATTATTTTTTTAATTTTATTTTTTATTATTTCCATCTTTCTTTCCTGTAATGGACAAGAACCAAAGCTGCCAAAGCTCACAGTATTTTGTGAGCATTTGAAGTTTCAGCCCTGATTCAGCCCCATTTTTCAGTTCCAGTGATGGAGGCTGAATGGTAGCTGGGGACTGGAAGTACAGCTTCCTTCCAGGAAAGCCAAAGAAGCTTTAATCACTGATATCATAATGCTGTGAACCCTTGTCCCCAGCACAAAGACTGTCATTAGACACACAGGCTCTTTCTCTGGCTCAGGTCAAAGGCTGTTTCTTGATGCTCATCAGTTACTTCACCTCCATGAACTTCAGTCTTCCAGTTGTGATAATGTGAGTGAGAGAGAGTATCCACTGAGCTTTTGGATCCCCTGAGGAGCAGCAGGGTGGAATGCCCATGTGTTATTCATAGGCTTTATGTTTTATGTATGGGAAGAGTTGCCTGTGTTTTCTACTTCCTTACCGGGGTAAAAGAGGTTGATTTCGTTCCTTTCACTTAAAATGCAGGTTTTCAAAGTGACATATGGCCTTGCTATTGTCAATTGTCAGAGGCTTTTTATCACCAGTGAAGCAGAAAAGATGTGTAATGGATTTTATCAGGTGTGCTCTAAAAAGCCCCAGCACGGCAAGACTTCTTGATTGAAAGCACAAAGCAAAATATCACTTTCTTTGGGCTGCACATGTGACTCTTCATATGCATGAAAAATGTGGGTTGTTCTGCACAATCAACTTCATCAAGTGGGGCACAGATTTGCAGGGTTGATGCATGCTATTGAAGATTATGAAGTGTCAATCAAAAAACATTTTCACTTCAAGAGGCTTCCATGCAGGAGAAAAACACCTGATTCAGTCATTCCTGCAAGTATTCATGGAATCATGGAATCATGGAATGGCTTGGGCTGGAAGGACCCTAAAGTTCACCCCCCCCTGCCATGGGCAGGGACACCTTCCACTAGCCCAGGTTGCTCCAAGCCCATCCAACCTGGCCTTGGACATTTCCAGGGATGGGGCAGCCACAGCTTCTCTGGGCAACCTGTGCCAGGGCCTCATCACCCTCACAGGGAAGAATTTCTTTCTCATTTCTAATCTAAACCTACTCACTTTCAGTTTAAAGTATTATAACCATTACTTTATTTATTTAATTAATTTTTAAATAAGGCAAGGCTGGTATGGGAAGCAGAGTAGGGTTTTGTTCTGGCTTTAGACAGAATGGGACAGACCTTTTCCCAATTGAAGTTGTCTGAACTTCGGTTCTGCCAGATTTTCCTCTGCAGTTATTCTCTCTTGCTCACTGCCACATCCCTTCACCAGCATTCCAGCAGCTTCCAGCTGGAGGTTCTGGAAAGGTTTGTAAAACATTCCCGTAAGATCTTTGCATTCATTGCAACAACAATTATCGAAACTTACTGCAAATGATGGGTTGGGAGATGATGTGTAAATCCCTTTCAAACAAATGTGTAAAGAGCCACCGGGGCTGAAGGACAAGTGGAGTTATTGAGTAGAACAGAATATCCCATGCTTTGCTCTGACCTTTCCAAGTCAATTGATGTGCACGATGCTGATGCTCGGCATGAGACTGCAACCATCCCCCAAATCCCAGCTCATGGATGGAATGCCTTGGTTAGGTATTTTCTATCACCAATAAATACACTGTCTGAGCATCAAGGAGTTCAAAGTAGACAGTAAATATTTATTGGCTGGCACACACTGGGGAGAGCAAGGATCTATACTCTACTGAAAGGCTGACGTGGGCATGACCCTAAATGTGACACCCAGAGCATCTCTGCTGGCCAGGGCTCTGCCCCTTGGTGCAGCTGCTTCCCTGTCCTGTTGAGGTGCCATTTTCAGTTCTCTGTTTCTTTCCCTAATGGTTTTAATACCTTCTCCCATTGGTGCTTTTCAGTCCTTGAATACCTGTCTCAATAATTTCACTTTTCTCACATGGTTTTAACACACAGAGTTCCTCAGAGATGAAAATTATCTTCCCAGCAAAACTGAGCCAAGATCCCTCAGCTCTGCAGCACCAAACTGGGCCAAGTGGGATCACACAGACACAACCAGGGGCTGTGGTTTACAGGGATTCTGGAAGAGAAGTGATGTGGGGAGTATATCTAGACTTGACACAGCTCTTTGACTGAGAAATCAAGTTTCAGCATTTGCTACATACTGGAAGAAGATAAATGCTGACTGGTGTTCATCAAGTGTTTAAATTACCAGAATCTGCATAAAATGGTCTTCAGAAGATTAAAGTTAGTCAGGCATAAACAGTTCATCAGCAGAACACATATTTTAAGGCAAGGAAGGAATCTTGATCAGCTCCCAAGAACTACAAACCAAAATGAAACAACTGAAAAAAAAAAGATGTAGGTCAGGAAGAAGAGGGTTTTAGTAGTTCTCAAAAAGCCAGTTCACTCTCCCCTGAATCTGAAAATTCACTGCAATCAGAATCGCAGTGAATTTTCAGATTTACTGCAATCACAATAACCCTGGATGATGTAACAGTTAAGCAGTGAACAGCTCATGTGATTAATTATCTCAGGTTTATAGGCAGGACAGTTACCTGAGCACCAACTTGACATGTCCAGACTCCTGATTGCAGAACTCTTGAGCTCAAACATTACAGCGCTGCCATTTTATCATTTGAGCCCAGATATCTTTGATTCCCTGTCCAACACAGCAAAAGCTTTATTTCCTTTATTACTGTACACTCATTTTTTTCCCTGTCAGTTAAATCACCAGAGACTCTCACTGACTGCTCTCAATAGACCTTCCAAAGATGAAAGGCTTGTACAGTTTTGCAGTAATGTATCTATTTGTCTTCCAGAAATGAAGAACTTCTGCCTAAAACTTACTGGAGGGTTAACAACCCACACAATAAAGCACTTTCTCTCTGAAAATTGTGATTTCTTTTACCTACAGGTGCTGAATGGGGAAGATCAAAATCCATAGCAGACTGGAACATGGGAGAAAAAATTGCAAGAAATTATTTGTATCAAAGCAAGAAGGAGAGAACTTATTTATTCTACTCTACAGCTCATAAAAATAAACACGAAATGCTGTCAGGCAGCAGAATAAATTGGGAGGAAACCAACATGAAAAGAGAGAGAAGGGAAAGCTCCATAAGGGTACTAAGGGTTTGGTTGGACTTGATGAACCTAGAGGTCTTTTCCAACCTAAATTATTCCATGACCTTGTGATTCTGTGGCCTAGTAAGGAGTTTGGTGAAATGAATTTGGGATACACTTTGAAACAACTTTCATTACATTTAGATTGACACAACAGGGACCTAGTTTGCAGAGGTCATCAAAATTAAACCAAAATGCTGGTAATAATAATCCCTTAACTAGAAATTCAGTCACATAAAATTATTTTCCAGATGGGAAGGATAAAACAGGTTGGATAAACATTGAAAAACACAAATACGCTTGTAATACTCGAACTGTTTTTCATCAGTATTCAGGATTATCTTTCTTTTCTTGTATGGCAACTTTTAATAAATGTATTTAAAAACAAGTATTTTAACATGTAAGTGGATGCATAATGCTGCAAAATCTTACCCACCAAAAAATCAGACTACAGAGGAAACTGTCTAAAAAATTAACAAAACCAGAGGAGAATGACTGAAGGTTTTCAAAAACAAGAATTTGCAAGCACTAAATGAACCCTGTTACAAGACAATTATGTCTTCTACTTATTCTATTTTCATTCTGCTATTATTTCACGATTAGTACATGCTTTTCTTGTTTGGTTTTTTTGGAAACAATTCATGCATTTCACCAAACATTCCATGCCCACACAGAGCATCCCATGTGCTTAGGCATCATTCTCTTTAGGTAATGGACAGAGAAGAATTCTTTTCTCTCTACTTGAAAAAAAAAATGTTGAAGTTAAAGAAATTATGAAGAACTAAAATAAGAAATCAATTTAAAGAAGGTGGAAAAAAAGGGTCATATTCTCAGCTGTTTTAAACCACTGTGGCTTCACTGGCTGGATATTCCAGAGGATCATTTCCTGCTTCTTCCTCTAGGTAGACCCTGCATAAAAAACTACCATTCTGGAGCCTGTTGCTATAATTTCTCTGCCAAAAGTTGCTTATCTATAGCAGAATCATCAGTGATAACACCTTCACAGTTGCTCCAGTGCAGATTTTGATATCTTAGCTCAAGGTTGCCTCATCAGAAACTTGTCTGTGGCTGCCTGATTGTTGGGCTAGAGCAGAATGCTGTCTGCTGATAAGCAGACCACAGTGGATAAAAACCTCCAGGAAAAGATGGGGGATAAAGAACTTCTTGTTTTGAACCAGCTCAATGGTAGAAAAGAACAAATGAAAAAAAAAAAAAAAAGAAAAAAAGTGGGATTTGAATAAATTTATTTGAATAAATTTATTTGAATAAATGTAGCCACTTTACACTGGAGAGGTTGTCATCTTAGAATCATAAAATAGCTTGGGTTGGAAGGGACCTTAAGAATGTCTAGGGACAAGAATCTGCAGTGATCCAGCTTGTGATACTGATGGTACCAGTCATCCCAATTTACAATAAGTGTGTAACATCAGATCAATCATAAACTGAAGTGGCTGCTCTGCTAAAGGAATAACAGGAGCCCAGGTGGCTGCACTGCAGCTGGAAACTTCCAGGCTGTGGCCATCTGAAGTTACAGGAGATGAATCTGACCCTGAATGTTCTGATTGAGTAGCACAGCATAATGTGGCTTCCAATCCTGAACAGGCAATAAAGTGGTTTTCCCAGGCTGTCAGGGGAATAATGAACCTCAAGTGGCTGCCCTGATGAAGAGGAGTGCTCAGGGATGGCCGTGCACAGTTGCCCTGATATTTGTGGGCTCAGTTGATAAATAGAAGCTCCGTGCATCAGCGAGGACAATATCTCAGCTCCAGCTGTGCTGCTGAGCTCCAGAGATATAACAGCTAATCTATTCCTGGGGATTTTCGTAATTCTCTCAGAAATATCAGATAAAGAAAAACAGGCTAAACCAAAAACATTGCTGTTGCTTTTGGGGATTTCTTGTTAGGCATTCTGGAGAGTTTAGGAGTATGGGCACATCTGAGGTGTGTCTGAGGGACATCTAGTACATTTTACTTATCAATATAATGTCACCCTAAAGTTTTCACAGATATGTCTGTGTTTCAGGTATGGAGTCGGGGGGGAGTGAATCCACATCAAAGACAAAGCCTTTCTTGTTATTAACTGATTTCTGGAAAGATTCTTCCCCTCTGAGTGTCTCACTCTGGCCTCCTATGGAGCATCCAACATTGAAAAATGTTCTTTACCTCAAAATCCTTCTGCTTTGGTGCCAGCAACCCTAAAACCACACAAACACACAGAATCTGCACAGTTCTCCTGGATGTGTTATCTCATTCAGTCCTGTCTCCAAGAAGGTCAAAATTTTTCCTATTCCTAGAGAAAATGAGAAACTTGGGAAGGTGCTTG
The DNA here is from genome assembly GCF_003984885.1 of Neopelma chrysocephalum. Taxonomy (NCBI): domain Eukaryota; kingdom Metazoa; phylum Chordata; class Aves; order Passeriformes; family Pipridae; genus Neopelma; species Neopelma chrysocephalum. The sequence goes on from NW_020897764.1 coordinate 1,952,691, forward strand.
TTGGAGATGTTGGTCTTGAATGACAACCTCTTGTCTAATATAAATATTCCTAGAATACTACAGGAAGTTTGGGAGGCAAATTGGAAAACTCACATCCTTTGTAAGTCCCAGGATAAAAGAGCTTGGTGTAGTGTGTTGAAATATTTGCTGAAATCTGCATACTTTTTTCAATGCATCTTTTATTCCTGTGTGGAGTTCACATATATTTGCTCTCTTATAAATTCCCTGCAATATGTTGCTTCATCATCTTCCACTTCTCTACCTTTCTATTTCTTTATTCTTCTGTAAGGAGTGTCAGATAACAATATCCTGGAGGTTCTTTAAGCCTAAGGCAATGTTTTAGGAGTAAAACCCCCACGTAATACATTAAATCAGTGATATAAAACAAAAACCTTAGAGATAAATCTGTTTGGAAAAACAGAAGGAAAGAGATTTGGTTCTCACTCAATGTTGAGTTTCATTTTGGAAGTGTGAGGCTGATCAAAAAGTTGCCCAGATCTAAACCAAACCATTAGCAAACTACACATGCCCTCTAAACACCTGCTACCAGACTCACTGGGTAAACAGTTTTCAAGCTGAGAAGCAGAAGTTGAATTCAGAGATTAACAACTGCGGATGAACTTCAGGAAAAAATGAACTTGCATAATGCAAACTATTCCACAATTGTTCTGTAATGCTGGTATTGCTACATTATGTTTGTTTCTGGAATTTGTTATTTTAGTGCTGGCTTTCACTACCCTGTATTTCCCAATCTAGTTCTACCCTTTCAGCTCTAACACATTTTTCTTGTCTGTGCCTCAACATCTAAATATGTTTCCTTTCCAGTTGTTATGTTTTATGTTTTCCCCAACTTTTAAGATCCATTGTTCCCCTTTAACCTTCTGCTCTGACATTGAGGATGCCTTTTCTGCAATTCCTGAGCCAGCCTTCCTGTGAGTAAACAGCAGCACGAAATAAAGGTCAGGTCGGTGCTTCTGAGATGCAGGCTCCTCTTCTCCTCAGAGAGCTGCCTGGGCTGATGAAGATTCCCTTCAGGATGATGTATCCACTTCAGGTGTAGTGCTGGAGATGTTAAAATCAGCAGCTCTTCCTGCATTACTAATACCCATTATATTCCTCCCTGGGAAGAACATCATTCATTAGTGTAGCCAGGGCTGAGCTGGCCATCACCTCCTCAGGGATGCAGCATTTATCCCAAATGCAAGAAGCAGGATCAGTGCTGAATAGCTGAGCCAGGAAGAACAGGATATTCATCCCTCTTGCTTGTATTCTCATGTGGACCTACAGTTTATGCCATCAGCTCTGGGGTTGGACACTGTTGGAGAGAGTCCAGAGAAGGCACCAAGATGATCAGAGGGATGGAGCAGCCCTGCTGTGAGGAAAGGCTGAGAGAATTGGGATTGCCCATCCAGGAACAGAGAAGGCTTGAAGATGACCTGATTGCAACCTTCCAGTTCTTGGAGGTACAGGAAAGACAGAGAGAAACAATTTTTACAAGGACATGTGGTGACAGAACAATGGGGAATGGCTTCAAGCTGAAAAAGGGTAGATTTTGACTGGATATTCAAAAAGGTTGGATGGGCTTGGAACAACCTGGTCTAGTAGAAGGTGTCCATGCCCATGGCAGTGTTGGAACTGAATGAGCTTTAAGGTCCCTTCCAACCCAAACCATTCTATGATTCTATGATTCTAGGATCATCCCCTCTTAAAAATTCTTTAGGACAGTTCTAGAAGAAGTGCAATAAGTGGATTTTTCACAGGGCTCTATCACGTCAAAGTGTTCTTTCTGTCCCAAAATACAAGGTAAAGGATGTAAAAATTATCAGTAGTACTGTGCTCTTATATACCTATACTCATACTTATGTACCAACCACCCTCTGGGTGAAGAACCTTCTCCTAATATCCAGCCCAAACTTCTGCTGACACAGTTCTTGCCATTCCATGTGAAATTTATGGATAAATACAGACAGATTTCTGACATTCACTGGTAACTTTCATACTCCCTTTACATTTATAAGTGCATCTTTATTGTTCTTTCTTGCTTCATATATAGATATATACCTTTGATTTCTCTGTTCCACTCCATGATGTAAGGGAAGCACTTGGGGGAGAAGCAAGGACACACCACATTTTTTTTCCTATTTCTCTTTTTTCCTCTGTTTGGTCCAGATGGAGAGTTTCATAGCAACCCTAAATGACACAGGAAACAGCCCTGTCTTGTTGACTTAGTCTTTGCATAACAGGAGCTGTACTGTGAATCTGGCACTTTAGTGCATAATTGTGATAATGCAAAGCAAGGAATTCTTAGCAATATGTATTTTCTTGTGTATGAAATACACTTGAAGCAGTTGATTCACTTAGAATTGCTTCATGCACCATCTGTATCCATCTGTACATGCTTGAAAACTGTTTAAAAATCACTCTTGATCACCAGGACATTAGATAGAAGTGGTATTTTCTGTTAATAGAGGATATTAATAAAGCTCAAATAATAACCCACTTCATTCAGCCCTATCAAATACATTCAATGTATGATTAGTTCAAAATTAGAGAAGTCTCAGTTAACACATGTTAATGCTTCAACCTTCAAGACTCTCATCAGTCTCACTAAAATTATTGCACAGAGACTTATTTTGAAAGAAATCAAAAAGAAGCAGTTACAACCTTTGTGATTAAAAACTCAGAGCATTTTTAGAAAGAAAAATATGTGGAAATTTTTCTACCTTTTTTATACGCCTTCCTTGCCTGACAGGAAATTTGACCAACAGGTTTGAAAGTTGTCTCAAAAACACCATACAGAAATAATCTTCAAACAGAACCCTTCCAACCTGAAGAATCACAGTTGCCTGAGTGCAATGTCCAAGTGTTCTTGAGCTCTGTCAGGTTTGGTGCTGTGCCCACTGCCCTGGGGAGCCTGTTCAGTGCCCAGCCATCCTCTGAGGGAAGAATTTTTTCCTAACATCCAACCTAAACCTCCCCTGACGCAGCTTCATGCCATTACAGGTTCTCTTCTCCCACTAATTATCATTTCCTTTCCACTGAACATCACTGGGAATTTGCTAGGAACATAATGGCCTTAAAAACCATTGTAAATACAGAATTATTTCAAAATAGTCCACCCTAAAAGAGATCCTCACGGTTCCTCTGGCATCTCATATAGAGTCATAGAATTATAGTGCTGAGACATTGGAACAGTTTCCTGTGGATATTGTGGATGGCCCATCCCTGGAAGTGTTAAAGACCAGGTTGGATGGGGTTTGGAGCAACCAGGTCTAGTGGAAGGTGTCCCTGCCCATGGCAGGGGGTTTGGAATGAGATGATCTTTAAAATTTCCCTTCCAACCCAAACTATTCTATGGTGTCATCCATTAGCCCAACATGGATATCTGGACACCCTCGAGCATCTGGAATGACACCAGAGGACTCTCTGAGGACAACTGAATCAAGTCTCTTGTGGAAAAGTCCAATGCTCAATTCAATACACATATCTATGATGAGCTGAATCACTCCTTGAATTCCATAGGCAGCCAAGAGCAGCTCTCCACTGGCTATAACGGGATGCAGCAGCTTCTCTTGCTCACAGATCTGCGTGAGGAGTCCCACTCCTGACATCTTACTCCGTCAACTGACCTTCATCCAGGGAGACAAAGGTGACAGCTAATGAACATGACTCAGAACTATAAGTTTATGCCATTAAGTTCAGCAGAAGTTCTTTATCTGGACCATTTTTAGTGATGGACTCATTTTACTGAGTCTTAAATCCGGATAAAATCAGATAATAAAAAAATATGGAACGGCATCCGAAAGACATAATGGGTTTACTACCTGACACAATTCCCTGCCTTCCCAGACATAAGCTGGGGGTGACTCCAGCTGAATATTTTAACGGGATTCCTCGGATGTATATTTCATTAGCTACGTAATTTCACTCCCTAATTCTGAATTTGGAATTTCTCCTTGGCACATTAAGCTCTCAATCCACACCACGCTGCATTTCGCTGAGCCGCTTCCTCCTCAGGAGAGTTCATTTCCCAACAACACCAATTACTGTCACCTACTTTTGCTTGACATTAATGGCAAGACAAGCAGAACTAGCTGTACTTAGGCCTGCCAAGCTGATCTGCAACTGATTTAACAGCTGCATTTACACTGATGTTCAGTGCAGCAGCACAGAAAACAGCTGTGGTGCTTTTAGTTCTCGGAAAAACAAAAAAGGCCTTTATTGGCTCTTTTATTTTAAATAATCTCATCTAAGGCAATTTTTTGAAGAATCCTGCCTAAGACAAAATGCTCCTTGGGAAGTACAGGCAGCATCTCTCACGTAAGCACTTAGTCAGTAGTTTTTTGGGGGTTTGGTTTTTTGCTTGAGTGTATTAATCCCATGGAAATTGAATAACTCCAAGTAAGCTACTTCAGTGAGAACATGCTTGTAGGGAGGGAAAGGGAAGAGCAATCAACCATTTTAACCAGTCTTTAATTTAAAAAAAAAATTAATTCGGTTGTCTTTTGCTTATTTTTGAAAAGGCAAGAACTAAAACATTGTGTACAGACCAATGATCCTATAATTTCTATACATGTTTGTACATGCATTCAGTCCCAAGGCAGAATTGTCCTCATCCTGTTGATTGCCAAAGGATCAGCATGTCTTAGGAGATTATTTTTGTTTAAAAAAATACATTTAAAGCTTTTACAGTGTAAGCAGGAGATGTATCCATGTATCTTGAATCTCTGGTTGTGCTCAGACACAGAGCAACATCCCTCTGTGTGTGCCTCTGTCTCTCCTCTGTCTCTTGGTTAATCAGGGGTTTGGTAGCACATACACCACACTATTTTAATGCATTCAAACATTTTCATGGGAGTAACATCCAGGCATTTCCTCAAGGGGCAGGGAGTGGGAGCAGGCTCTGTTTTTAATTACAGTAATTGAGTTCATTATCCATAGCTATCTTTTGAGCATATGTAGGGCAGGAAGGCAATATGACCTCATGGGAGAGGGAAGCTCCAGGAGTCTGATGTCTGCACTGGTTTTGTTCCTCATCTGCTTCGTAAAAAAAGGCTCTTCACCTCTGACATCCTTTATCTTGTCATCTCATTTCACGTATTTTAGTGCTAAAACAGGATCTGTCCTTCACTGTATTTTTATATAATACTTAAAATGATGTGTTTCCCATCTGAATTGGAATACCTCTATAGCACTGATACATAAGACCAGGCTATGATTCCATACCATGACAGGGGTTTTTCCACTTGATTGTCTAGTTCTAGTATTTAGATATGAATTTCTCATATAAGTACCTAGGACCCATTAATTCCATTAATTAACTCACTCTTAATGGAAATCACGGTTGTATTTGGGTTTCTTCCAGGACACTTCGGGTGGATTTGCTCTCCAATAATGTCTGAGGCTTGAAGATTACACCTCCTTGTGTGATCAGGGGTGAACTATAACTGCCCATGGGGAAGGATCACATTGGAGAAGTTTATGGAGAACTCTGTCCTGTGGGAGGGAGCCCATGCTGGAGCAGGAGAAGGACTCCTCTCCATGAGAAGGAAGCAGTGACAATATGCAGTGAACTGACTGTAATCCCCATTCCCCATCTCCCTGTGCCACCAGGGAAGAAGAGGCAGAGAACAGGGAATAAAGTTCAGCCTGGGAAGGAGTGAGGGATGGGGGAAAGGTGTTTTTAGGATTTGTTTTACTTCTCATTCTCCTGCCCTGATTTTGATTGGTAATAAATTCAACTAATTTCCGTGATTCCACTTTGTCCATGACAGTAATTGGTGAGTGATGTCTCCCTGCCCTTATCTCAACTCATGAGCTTTAAATTACACTTTCCCTCTCCTGTGCAGCTGAGGAGGAGAGTGAAAGAGCAGCTCTGGTGAGCACCCAGCATCCAGCCTGGCTCAAACAACCACGACAATCCCTGAGAAGTTCTCTGGACAAAACTGATTTCAGTGGCCACCAGCATCTGCAATGCAGGTATCTGTGAACCATTTGCAATCAGAAAGAGATAGACCCTTTTAAGAGTGGTTCCTCTGAGGTATTTGTAATGTCCATCTTCCTGATGGGTTGATCCACTCCCAGAAAAACTAATTTCTCTCTTCTGATGCTCAGGAGAATCTCAGTTGATGATGATGTCTAGATTGCAGATATCTGTAAATGGTCAGGCACAGCTTATATTTACAATTTGGATGTTCACCAACTGATTCAGTCTGAAACATGAGACCTCCTGGTACTCAAAGTTTATCTTGTGAAATTAGAATAACATGTAAACTGTATTGTTTGTAATCAGGCAAAGGAAACTCTTAAAGATACTCCTTCACTCTGGAAACATTGAACAAAATAACATGTGCTCCTAGAGAACCACTGCTGCCTCTGTCTTAGGAATATTGTGACTACATTTGTGAAGGAGAAAAGCTTATGAGACACTGTTTCCCGGATATTTTTTCCTGTTTTAAGTCATTTCAGTCCACTGAATTATCTAATTTCAGCTTTTCTTCATATATCAGCTCCTCCACTTTCACAGCCCACCCAGAGATGCACATCCATCTCACAGTGCATACAGCCAAATGAATAGGATTTTAATATCAGCAGGGGGAAGTACTATAAACCCAAACAAGATTATGGTACAGAAATTAAATCAGATTACATCTCAGCTACCAAAGTCGATGGGAGAATGGAGGAATGGACTGTATTAATTAAAAAAAGATGATGTTTAGAACATGAATTCATGACCACATAAAGTCTGGTACAGGCCATTTTCTGAGGCTGTCACTGAGCTGACTGCTGAGGGAGGAAGGTGAGGTGTAACTTTGAAAGGTTAAAAGTTGTCTCCTCTGGGTTTGGTTTGAACAGAGGAGGTGCTGCCATGGCATTTTGGTGATGGAATGTCTTTTTTTTAGAGCACCTTCAAGTCATGTGCTACAGTAAGGTTTGGACTGGGGCTTTAGAGGATGTCACCACCACGCCAAGCTGGGTTTACATGAGCCATCACAGGAGCTTGGTCCTAACAGACTTTTCCAGCACTTTTGGATTTTGCAGCCTAATGAGTGAGAAGCTGTGACAGCACAGACAGGCCCTCTGACTGCCCTTTGCAGGTAAATTTGCCCTTTGGGGTAAATTTGCAGAGGAAGGAGAATCCCTAATCCTGCAAAACCTTAACCCCGATATCTCTCCAGTCTCCTCAATAAAGCAAATCATGTAAAGTTTGTGTGATTTCCTGTCAGAAAAAAAATAATATTATGGACCTCCAGCCTCCTGATCCTCCTGGTAAACCTACATTTGGCAAAGGAAAATCAAAGAAGAGAGAGAGAGAGGACTTTTTACCAGGAATACTCCCTCAAATCAGCCTGAAAGCACATTTAGCTGCCTGTAGCATTTCTTTTTGACAAAGAAAAAAGTAATAATCATCCCCAGCTGTGTCCCTAGCAATAAACACATTCCTATTGTCATTCTCAGGCCATAAACCCACAGTTTCTCTGCTGGAAACAAAGAATCATTCAGGTGCCAAGCGTGAAGGGCTGTTATTTGTACAAAAAAGCTGCACTTCTAGGGGAAGTTCACAATCACTGCAAGAAGTACATGTGCTCTCAAGCAGTGTGAATCCACCATTCCCAGCAGTCTTCATATCATCTAGTTTATGTTGACTTGTTTCCAGCCAGAGAAGACATAGAGTTTAAAATATTACTGTGTTCTTCCAATTCAATTTACCATCTTATGCCTTAGATGGCTCACCCGCTGTGGACTTAATTCTGCTTCCAGTTATACAAGGGGAAATCAGCAGGATAAACTCTCCCCAGCCCTGTGTTACATTGGAGGGAGGAAAAAAAGCCATAAAGGTTCCCTTCAACACGAAGGCTGTATAATAGCACCAAACCTCCTAAGAGCTAAAGAAAGGGGTTCCAAGAAATCCTGACAATAATATACATTTTTTTCTTTGACTTTGGTCTACTAAGCCCTAAAAGGGGACTTACAGAGGAAATTTATTAGGTATTTCATTATTCATTCCTTTTAATTTTGAAGAATAACAGTCATTATTATGATAATGCTATTATGACCTAGAATATCAACTGATTTTAGAGAACAAAGAACCGTCTGAAAAGAACTAAGAATCGTCTGAAAGGATATGATTTATCCAGAAGTACTGTGTGGATGTCTGCACCCTGGTTGTTTCTCTCTACTCTTTAGAATCACTGCAAAGAAATAAGGATTTGCTGGGTATGATTATTCTCGTGTGGAAATAAGTGTCTGAAATAAAAGAATCATCTGTTTCTCTGTGTTACTCATAGCCAGGCTTCCAGCTACAGCTCTGCTACAGCTGAGCTAAATTCACCAACAATGCAGATATCTCCTTTTCTGTGAGATGTTTAATCATGGGCTCCTACAGAGGGAAAAATCATTTCTGTTTTGATGGGAGATTTCTATACTTTAAATGCAGCTACTCACACAAGTTGTGTGAGTAATGTTTGCCATTATTTGTGGGAATAATGTTCACCAGCACGATTTGCTCATCTTGAGAGTTTTTATGGGGTGATGAGAACGGACACAGTGATCAAGCACACAAAGACAGAGAGTCAGAAAAGTGTTTGCCAAGTCTGAGTTTCACCCACCTCTGCTTGCTGTGAAAATTATCCTATAAACTATAGCTCTTCCTGTGAACAGTAGTTTTGCCACCCGGGGAAATCTGCATCTCTTTGTGGAACAAAATTGCAGTTTCACTGCATTTCTACAGCTGTGGATGGTGACTGGAAGGAATGGATGGTGCAGGATTCACTTTGAACTGTATGCAGCTTATATAGAGTTCACTTATATCCCACCATCCAAATCCCATTAGAAACCCCCAAAGTCAGTATTTTCCATGGGTCCTGATGGGTTACCCTGGCTTTCTTCTCTCTTTGCTGGGTGTTGAAAACCCAGAGGAGTGAAAATTATGTTTTCTTTCCTTCTTGTTCGTGAGCTCATTGCAGATCCCTGCCCTTTGCACTGTGCTTGACTCTAAGGAAGAGCACACAGCCCTTAAGCTTTAGGCATACTGTCAAAAATCATTGTGTCTTCTAGACTTCTTAATGCAGGAAAGACAGGTTAGTTAAAAGAAAAAAAAATAAAAAAAAGAAAAAAAGAAAAAAGACCAGATTTTTAGAGTATATTTCAAGAAGATGCTTTATCCTTAGGATTCAGACATGTTATATAATGGAATAATAAAAGAAGACAACACCATGTGGGGGTTTGTTATGTTTTTTTTCCCTTTTTTGATGTTTTCCTTCAGTTGTTTCTGCAGTTCTGCAGATCTGCTCAGCAATAATTAGGGGATATTTTGTATAGATTTCTTTGTCTGTCCTGAAACCTGGGGAGTAAGCAGGATGCATAGGAGAGAGCACAGGACTTAACAGGAACAGCACCTTTCCCCCTGAATACCCCTCTCCACACTCTGTATGCTTTAATATTTCATGTTCACCTCCTTCTATCCACTATCCTCTATTCTTGAGTTTCAAGCTCAAGGCTCAAAACCAGTGAAGACCAGTATTAGCATCTGATTATATGATACAGACTGGCAGCATCTCTGTTATTTCTTACAGAAGGGGTAGGACAAGAAACTGGAGGGCTCCACAACTCTGGAGAATATTCCTTCAGCACCTGAAGTCCATTTGGCAAAACTGCAACAACACCTTTTATACCCTCCTATAAACCAGCTCTTTTTTCCATGCCCTGCTGCCCCAACAACCTTTTCTGCTTCAAGCAGTGAAAGCAAGTTGAAACAATACCTGGGCTGTGTGTTCTGTGCACTTACCAGGGAAGATGACAGGCACATCACCCTTTCCTAAAACCCTCCTTCATCCTTCCCTAACCCTGCTCATTGTGTGCAGTTAATTATCTTTCCTGAGACGCTCTTTAATTCCAGTGGAGGACATAAAAGCTGGCTGTAATAATGCAGCACATCCCCATAAAGGCAGGAAGAGAAAGAGAGAGAGAGAGAGATTTCAGCTCCTCAGTAATTCCAGCTTCATAGTGGGTGACAAATCACTCAGTCAATTCTTGGCTGCCAGCTGATGGGATTATCCTAAATAGGCTCTGTGAGGCAGCGTTTTTATGCACACACTCGTCCAAATTAAGTGATAATCTTGTTGGTGCTTGAATTAAATAATAATGTGGGGATATCAGGCACTGATCACTTCAAACAACAACAAATACCAATCTGGTATCTTATTAATCATTAAAATTAGCCCTGTGAAAACAGCAGATCCTCAACTTTTATGAACTGGCATTTCTCCCCTGAAATCAGTGGCAATGGACTAATTTTTTGCTGCGCGGGATTTGCCCCAGTATGTTTTTATGTTATTGTTAAATGTTACATTAGGGCTGGCACTGTGTTTAGCCTTTGTAGAGAGAGATGTGCATCAAAGAAAATTATCATTATGATGGATTTCATTGTGAACTCATTTCCTTTTTGCGGTGTTTCAGTTAATTTTTAACATTATTCATTCAGAAGTGGAACATACCTGGGACAGAGAGAGGTGCAAAGCACAGCATGGTGTTATAAGAAATATATTCTCTAATTCTCTGATTCTATGATATGTGACAGAATTATTCTCTCTTAGGCACCCATACATTATAGGAAAGGGCAAAACTCCCCCGTGTTTCTCAGCCAAGCTATGAAGCAGAGAATAATATTACCCATGGAGGCCTCCATTGTAAAACAAACCCTTAAAGAGCAAAGAAATTATTTTCTCTTAAGGATTCCGTTTTGGGTTCTAATTATCACAAGTTGGCAAGTTAACTGAGTTCTTTTAATGGCCCATATTGCACAACAGAAGCCTGTAGGAAACATTAATGCACAATAACTGAACTCTTTCATATGGATGTTTGGCCTTTTCATAAGTGCTAAGTAAAGCAACTTAGCTCAAAATTATTTCAAGAAGTTTAAGTTACCACACAGTGCATTCCAAGCACCTCTGGGCATCTGATCAGTAGACATTGTTCACCTCATGATACAGTAATTTTAATTGGGTCATTAATTTGAACCTTCAGCTGGTACATTGTAATGTAATTCAAATTTTCCTCGCCTGGCTCAGGTGCACAGTTCTTTCCAAACTGAAAGAAACAATTCTTGCCAGCACAGGAGGGAAAATTTCTTCTCCTATTAATTCAGTGCAAAAGAGGATTTTCTCTTTTCTGCACACCCCAGCACTGCCTGCCCCAGGTCACATCAGGCTCTTCATTGCAACAAGCTGTCACCACTCTCACTGTTTTGTGAGCCAAAAGCAGAGATGCTGCTCCTGCAGAACAACCTCTGTAACAGCACAAAATTCATTTTTCCCATCCAGTGATTAGTCTCAAAACAGTCTCGATTCAAAGATGCTCTCAATGAAGATTTTACTAGCAACCCCTGCTTTACAACATGTTCTCATTGTTGGTTTCATTTGTCTTGCTTTTATTTCCTCTTAGTGTCTTCTGTTTTCCCATTTTTTGCCAAACTGTAAGGTTGCCAGAGTCAGAAATTATGTCTCCTAGACATAGATATACTCCTAGGTACTTAGATATAGGACATAAGGTGATAAACATGGTTCATTATATAATTCCTTTCCTTTTAGTGTTTTAAAAAGTTATTAATGTATAAATTTTTACAGTGTCGATTGCTGGTTCTTTTCATTATCATTTTATGCTATAAAAAAAGCTGCAAAAATCTCTCAGTTAATTCACAACACCCATGAATTAATACTATCAGCCCACTCTGTTTTATTTGGCTTCCTGACTCGCTAGACTGTTGGGTCTACTATAAATTCAATTATGCAAATTACCCATTGAGTTCACAAGCAAGGAGATGTCCTGGTGCATATACACCATATTGATGGAGAGCACAGAAGGTGTTACCCACGCTGGGTGTCTTTTCACATTGGTGTTTGGAGTTTTCAGCTCGGCTGCCCAAACTATAAAGCTTAACCAATGTGATGTTGTGTCTGGGCTAATTAATCCTGTTTCTCTGTGGAGCTAATTAGTTGGGTTCTCTGATGTGGTGGCTGAGTTATCGTATCAAGTTCTGGTTTCTGTCTTGATTTCCTCCAGCTTAGGGATCTCTGTGCCTTTCTTTCAACCACGATATACACACACAGCTAAACACAAAGACGACCCTGGATAGATATTAAAAAATACATCAGCCATGACCGTTAATTAGAGTATCAGGGACTGCTCACTAACCATTTCTGAATGAATAGGAAAACCTTTCTATGTCAAGATCTCAGAAATTTTAACCAGTTCCCCACATCCAGATCAGTGATAAAACCAGACTCTAACAGAAAAAAAAACAACAAATAAACAAACAAAAACCAAACCAAACTACTAAAAAACAGGTCACATAACCAGAAAGAAAAGAGCTGGCAGAAGTTCTGGGAAGTGGCTGGATCATTAATCCCAGTCATGGCTAATTACGTCCAGTTAACTGGATGAAGCTTCCTCAGTTCTTTACCCCCAGACTAGAAAGACAAAAGAGTGGAAGAGTTTTAGGAAGAAGACTGGAGGATAAGAGCCTCATACTCCTGGAGAATCTTCAATCCTTGCTGGTCAGTGTGAGAAGAAAGGGGAGGAGATTTTCAAGGGCCAATTTTCCTTCACACAGATAATCTTCCTGGGTATCTTCTGCGGGCAAGAGAAAGAAGACTTATTTTTTTCCACAAGAAAACTGAAAGACATGAAAAAAGCTCCTGCTTTCCATCAGGCTCTGGAGAATCCACCCGCCTTTCTGGACTAGAGTATGAAGATAAAAAGCCCAAAATCTCCGTGCTAAATATTCTCCTTGCTGAAACAACACAGTGTGAAGATGTTTGACACAGGTCTCATTGGGAACAGGAGCCACTCCCACCACACCACTACCCAAAGCCCTGGCCCTCCTGGCTCAGGAGCTGTACCATGCAGCTGCCATGGGATTTGGATTGACCTGCTTCACAATCCTCACATGATATAACCTTCTTATCTACTGATGTATGAGTGCAGCTTGTTCCTAATTTAAGAAAGGAAGTGGAGTAAAATGTCTTAAGACACTCTGGAAAGCTCTGAACTTCCATACCCTCATTGAGGAAACTCAGAAGAGGCTTCATTAATGACAGGGGAAAAAAAGGAGCATTGAGTGAAAGAATCTTTTTTTTTTTCCTGAAAATCCCAGTTCTCCAAGCATCCAAAATAACAGAAACTGTCACTGCAAGCTTCAAAACTTCAGCTGACCTGAAGAGATGATGCATTTGTCCAAAGAAGCCCTGCAAACCACCTGACATTCCCCTGTCACTCAGAAGTGACAGTATCTTTGACAGCTGCACAAATCCCCTTCAAACCTCCAGTGCTGCACCCTTCTGAGCTGCTTTCAAGGCCCAGGGCTCTGATGAAGGGTGTATTTATCTGGAAAATGGAAATGACCTGCCATGATCATGTTTGGTTTTGGGAAGCTACACATGTCATACTGACAATAGGTTGAGAGAGATCCCCGTTGAGTTTTGGATTCACGAGGTTGAGGTTTCCTTGAAGCACTTTACACCCAGATAAAAACACAGCTCCCCTGAAGTAAAGTGCAAAATACTTGAACTAGTTGGAGTTGTCACGTCTGGACAAAAGTTTGTTTCCTAGTGGATGCTCTTTGGGGTAGATTCTGATGGCAAGACAACTTTTCATTGATGTTTGGAGAGGAATCTGGAATGATTTGCTGGATGACTTACTGGGATGACTCATGTCCAGCAGGAAACAAGGCAGTGATAAACTCAGATGATGCTGTGGGAGGCAACACGCTAAAACCTCATTATAAACATCATTCTTTCAACCAGTTTTATGATGCAGAACAGAATACAAGTTATTGCAATCATTTTACAGCAAAGGGCAAATAAGGATTAGGGCAGGATGTGCTTTCAGGCAACATCCCCTTCCTTATGTAGAAAACCTGAGGAGTCATTTTTAAAAGAACCTGAACTCAGGGCAATCCAGTTCTTCTCTACATTTGGAGTGTCCTGGAAATCTTAAAAGGAATTAGTCAGTTAGCCCTTCTTGTTATTATTATTATTTGAAGTGGTTGGTGCTCTATGAGGTATCAGTTTTAATGTGACTTACATTCAAGAGAGATGAAATATAGACAAGCTGCTATGATTAACAGGGCCAGGAATAGTCCAAATCCATGACCAATCTGAGAAGGGAAGGATCCCAAGAATCCTTGTGTTTAGTTCCCTACCTTTCACATTCACAAGGACCTGTGGAGGTTGATTTTTGATGGATTTCAGGTGCCCACTAAGCCACTCTATCACTCAGCGGGGGGGGAGGAGGAGAAAATAAGATGGAATAAAAACATGGAATTTTTTCCACCTGGGAGTGAAGATTGCATTGGGTTTGGCTGAGATGGATTTAATCTTCCCCCCAGCAGCCCCACAGTGCTGTGCTGTGTGTATGTAAGTAGAAAGGTGTTGAAGTCACACCAGTTGTGGAGCTATCGCTGAGCAGTGCTGGCACAGCTTCCAGGCTGTCCCTCCAACATTCCCACCTCACTGGCAAGCTGGGGTTTGGAAAGATCTTGGGAAGAGGCACAACCAGGACAGATGACCCAAAGGGATGCTCCAAAACATGAGCTCAGCAATAAAATCTAAGAGAGGAGGAGGAGGGGTCATACTCCTTGCTATGACCTTTGTCTTCTGGAGCAGCAACTATGTTCATGAGGCCCCCAGGAAGAGACTGGACATCTGCTGATGGGAGGGAGATAATAAAATCTTCCATTTTCCTTTGCATCCACACACAACCTTTGCTTTTGATTTATTAAACAGCTTTTATCTTGACCCACAAGTTTTCTTCCATCTTATTTTCTCCTCTCCATCCTGCTGAGGAGGGGAGTGATAGAATGCCTTGGTGGGCACTGGTATCCAGCCAATGTCACCCCACCACAAGATTATTATCACCTTCTCCTCTGGTTTCATTTCCTCAAGGCTAAACCACAACTCCATCCATCTTTGCTCTTTGACTGTGCAGTTTTCTCCCTGATTAAGGAGTGTTGGACTCACAGTTATTAGATAATCAATGAAAGAAATGTTTACAAGCTATGATTTACATAACATATTTTGTGCATCTCCTTGGAGTTTAGATCACTAATTAGAAATTAGATTCAACTCCTTGACCATGAATGGATAGGAGCTACTTCTGCTAGAAAACAAAATCCCTCATTATCTTAAATAAATCCTATCTGTGTTCTTCTGAATTCTGTCTTTATTCCATTATGGATTACCTGAGTGGGGATACAAGAAGGATCTACATTTCTGCATCACCAGTTGACTCACATCCTATTCATTTATTTGCCATTCCTGCTGTAATATATATATATATATATGGAAAATTTTAGAGGTGACAATATTACTCACAGTATCTTTTAATAATCATGGCATGTTTTGTTTGAAAAACAGGGTTTCTTAGTGAAGAAAACAATTCTGTAGGGGGAAAAAAGTAAGAAGAAACCTTATTAGATGCCTATAATTTGTTCAATTTTATGAGGGCTCTGCCTTTCTAATTTTCATACACAGGCTCTTGATGTTCACCAGAGAGCTGTGCCCTTGATATATGCAAAATTAGCAGCAAGATATGCATAGGAAATTCTTTAAAAGTACTCATTAGGCAGTCATTGCTCCCCAGTTGTGCTAATGAATCAGTAAAAATGTGAACTGATAAATGAGGACTGCACTTTCAGGTGAAGCTGCCAGAAGTTCTGGGTTAGGGGGGGACATTTTAAGGCAGTGAAACAGCGATGGAAGAACTGTAGGAGTGTGGTGATGTTTAAGGCAAGTTGCATTTTAGCAATAAAAAATAAGACACTTGTTTGCTTAGGTAATTAAATCAGGTAATTTCAGCAGGAAATTGGTTAAATGGAGTGTAATGTAACTGTCCCCAGTAGTGGGGACTGTGGGTATAACACGATGCTGGTGGTTTTATTTATAGAGGTTTTAATAGGACCTTGTAACAACAGAAGGAGGTGGAAAACAAGCCACCGACAAATATATTGAGAAGAATTTTGCTGCCTTTAGCTATCCAAAATTTAGATGACTAGTCTAAACTAGGCTCTTAGGCACCCTCAATCAACTGTGAAGAGAGACAGATAACTTGCAGAGAGTGATTCATCCCATCTTAAAAGGGTTGTTTAAATTATCTGCGCAAAAATGCCTTCCAGACGTACCTAGAAGTACCTTTCTCTTTCCACTGCCAGTAAAAGGAACCTTATCAACTAGATCAGACTACATATTTAGACTCTGAACAGCAATCCTTAGATTTTAAGTGGTGTTTGGAGTTTACCTTCAAGCCTGAGCAGGGCTGTGATTTAAGGTCTCAGAAATACTTCCAAGTTGTTCTTCTAGTGATGAGTATTTGATTAGAGAAGGTTGGAAATTTCCCAAGAGGATTTTCTTCCTCTTCAGATGCATAAGAGGAACATGGTTCACAAAAAAAAAAAAAAAAAAAAAAAAATTTTTTTTGGGAATAATATAAAAAAAAAAAAAAAATTTTAAGTCTAATTTTAAAATCAACTTTAAAAAAAAATTCATGCGGAGAAGAGCACAAGGTTTGGCCATAAATTGGTCTGTTGCCTCTTTATGTGCATTCTGCTCTCTATATACTTTTTTTTTCACAGGTGTAACAACATAAACTTGCATCTTGATGCAAGGAAAAAAATAGGAATTACTTCCAGCCAGGTGTGAGAGTTTTCATTTATCTTCTTTCTAGTCTAATATCTGAGTCCCTCGGGTTGTGCTGCTTCAATGCAATTGCTCTAACATAACACTGCCTCTTTTACAGACTGAATAACCCTCCATGGATTCCTCTGTGAGTGGGATTTCACTGTTCCAATGTGTAACTAAAGCAGTCAGCTCAGGCTGCCTGTGAAATCAAAGGTGATTAAATCAATATAATCAGTGTGTATGGTGGGAAGACCTGTGCTGCTGTGGCAAGGACTTCCTTAAAACCCAGCAAATATGCTCCATAGTTTTAATAGAAGGAGGGAAAAAGTATTTGGGGAAAACAAGCAGTCTGCAAATGTTTGTTATTGTTCCCACTTTCTTCATTCTGGGGCACCTGCCTTATGAACGGTAGTTTAAGCTCTCAAATTACCTCTGATGAATAAATTCAATTTCTTTTAGGAGTCTGTGAGCTTAGAAGTGCAACTTCCCTACTCAAGTCCACACCAAACTCCCCCTTCCCAAACAGGGAAGATGCAAAGGAGGTACAGGAGGTTTCTCACTTTTAACTGTGATCAGGGAATCCCAGAATGGTTTGGGTTGGAAGGGACCTTAATGTTCATCCAGTTCCAACCCCCTGCCATGGGCAGGGACACCTTCCACTAGCCCAGGTTGCTCCATACCCCATCCAACCTGGCCTTGGACTCCTCCAGGGATGGGGAGTCCACAACTTCTCGACCTCTCTCATGATATAACCTACTCCAAAAAAAACCCAAAACAAAGCACAATAGTCTAAAAATATCCATAGTACAGAAAAATAATACAGAGCCAAAGATTTTGGAGAGCGCTGGACATGTTCATTCAAAAAAAATCATCTTCACAGTTTTCTGATAGAATATCAATAAAGAAATTTTTTTGTATGAGTTTTGGAAAAAAACTTTGTTTTCAGTCTTTGCAAGCTCTGTACAGAGGCTCAAGTGTTGAGCCTTTCGTAATCTGCAATTTCCCACCATTATCTGCCTGAACAATTGAAGAGAAATGGCTATTTTTATCAAGCAATTGTCAAAAGAATATATACATTATTTCAATCATATGTAGCACGTGTTTATTGCTGAGATGAACAAGCTTCAAATGTTCCTGGTAAAATCTCTTTAAATGGCATGTTTGAGGATGGCAGCTCTTTACCAGCTGACGCAAATCAGAAAGGAAAATAAAAATATAAGGATCTTTCAACAAAATAGAGGGGTGAAAATCCATATTTTACATCATAATCCAGCTGAATAAATGATAGTATGGCCTAGCACAAAATAGCATAATAGTACCCCAATTTTTGCTCTTATGTTTTATCTTTAATGTACTGTTAACCACAGCTAATGGCTTAATCTGCATGTAGAATAAAGAAGGGAAAAAAGAGAAAGTAGGACTTCTTTCAGACCACTTCTGAAAATGAAGGAAAATGGATTCTTTAAGTTAGTCTTATTATGCCAGGTAGAGTAAAAGGGGAGATGAAAAGAATTTAGGGGGCTGTATTTAGTTCTGACATGGAAACTTTCCCATTGAAATTCGTACTTATTTCATCAGCTGGTCAAGACAAGGATTAATGAACAAAAACTGACTCTGCCTTCTGTGCCTGAATCTGTGAGAAGTGCTTTGTATCAGCAATGAGAGTGTTGTTAGGGGAAAAAAATATTTAATCCAACACTGAGTGTTAGTGCTGGCATTTGGATGTACTTCCCTGCTCTGGGACAGAGTCTTATCTTGCCAAGAAGGTGTCACAGAGCTCCAGCCAATATTTACAGCTGTTCACAGGTAGGAGTCACCACCAAGCTGGTTGGGTGGGACTCACTTCACACACGTTCCAGGGTTTACAGAACAGGGGCAGGAATCAGATCCAAGTGCAGGTGAGTAAATGGGAGGCTGAGGGTCAGGTTCTGTATAGAGACAGCACAGTTTGGCAGCTCTATTCCAGTTCCTCATGCTGTGACCTTCTAGAATCATGGAATGGTTTGGGTTGGAAGGGACCTTAAAGATCATCTCGTTCCAACCCCCTGCCATGGGCAGGGACACCTTCCACTAGCCCAGGTTGCTCCAAGCCCTGTCCAACCTGGCCTTGGACACTTCCAGGGATCCAGGGGCAGCCACAGTTTCTCTGGGCAACCTGTGCCAGGCCCTCCCCACCCTCACAGGGAAGAATTTCTTCCAAATAATTAATCTAAATCTACTCTCTTTCAATTTGAAGCTACTCCCCCTTGTCCCATCACTAAAGTTCCTGCGGATCTAGTGGTGCTGAAGTTGTCCTGAGGTATCTGGGGTGTCTGGATCCACAGAACATCCTTGCTAAACCAGCACTGGGTAGGTTGACCCATGCCATGGAATAATTGTACACCTGGATGACAGTGTTTAGCTCCAGGTCTTCACTAACAACAACAGGAGCTATGCAGGTGACCCCAGCTCACACAGGAAAACTTACACAGACAATAAACTATATAGGAAGCCAAATTTATACAGGAATATTTCAATTCTAGGAGGTGGATTTAGCCCCCTGAGCATTGACAATTTCAATTTTGATTCCTAAAGACACTAGGACATCCCAAAGCTTAATTAATTAAGCAGATTAATCTGGTACAGCAGACCTGTCCCCTTCTGCAGAAGCAACTGGAAGCCAACCTAGAGTTGAAAACACATTTAAAATTGCATTGGGTAATTATGTTTAAGCATCTAAATTATATCTTAAATGGTTAAGGATCTAAATATTTCCAAAGATTTGGGGTTTATGCCTTCATTCAGCTGGGCAAGCACAGGATTACAGCACAGCCTGAGATGCCAGTCTTTTATTGAGTGGACTTCAAAATCTCCTGGCATCATTTCCCTGCAGGGACACAAACAATGTTCTCTTAAGTGCAGATGATGCTATTTAACTTGAAGAAAAAAACATAGTGACTAGAGGCTTGATATAATGACTTTTCTTTGATTCAGTTTTAGTAAATTGCCTCCTAAACCCTCTTTTTTAAAATATTTTTCAGCTAGGGGAAAAAAATAACCAAAAAAAATTGTCAATTTTCACATTCTTGTTTTTACCGAAGAACAAGAAAATGAAAGCAATAAAAGCCTTTAAGGAGCTCTCTAAGCACCATCAGAAAAGATCAAAATGCTGGGACTCATTGATTATCCCTGAGATCCAGAGTCAATTTTCTTTCCTACATTTTAAAAAATTCTCTGGTCAGGTATTATTTTTTTCTGTAAATAATAATGTTCTTTTGGAATGGTACATTCTTTTCTTCCAGATTTTATATTCACAGCCTCTGAGAAAGCCATGGGAATCTGCAAAGAACAGAAAAATCTGATGAAGAACATTGAAGACCATTGAATAGTCTTTTTTCCCCTTATTATACATTAAATCAATGTCATGGTACCCTGATGCTCTTCACTGTCATTGAAAACTGGAAATAAGCCCTTCCACTCTTTGAAAGTTACACTTATCCCATATAAATATCCATATTCTTTGTTTTTTTAGTGGCAAGTTACTTTAAAATGAGATTTACAGAAAGGAATCTGCTTATAAAAAACTGGTTGGAATTGGACAGCAAATATCCAGGTTGTTTTCTTTGGCTAGAAAATTCCTGTTTATGTGGCTCTGTGTATGTTCACCTCCTCACAACCACTTTCTACAACACTGCTGTGACTGTGATTTTTCCCCCCTCTTATTCCAATATTTCCTCTGAGGAACTTTTCCAGCTCCTGAGAGAGATGTTATTGGTTTTCCAGAATTCCTTTGAGCATCACTGAAGGACCCTGCCACGGTTATTCCCATGTTGATCCCACTTGGCTCCAACAGAGCTGTGTAATCCACATCTGTGTATAAATTATTCAGAGCCTCTTTATTGCTTCATGAGGTAAATGTGAGAACATCAGCTGGCAGAGATCAGCTGAACTCAGTTTGTTCAGGAGCTGTATTAAAAACAATATTTCAGTGCTAAACCATCGCAAGACTTTCACAACATAATCTTTAAACTCCGTCAGTAGCAACAAATGCAAAACTTCTCCGTAATTAATGGTATGGGGAAAGTTTGGAGATGCAAAATTTAATTACCTGCACTAAATTTAGCCGGGAAATCAGGTTAATTACCCTATTTTAAGGTACCTTGGAGAATAAAATGCAAATGATGGTTAAATAACACAGAGTGGTAACTAAAACTAAAGTCTTGTGAAAAGTTCAGCTGTGTTTTATGGCCAGGTCCTGAGTTCACATCCTTTGTGAAGGTCATTCCAGCTCCACTGGGAGCTTTCACTTCCTGCTGGGGAGTTTATTTTTATTAATATTTTTATTGATATTATAAGAGTTCTTCACCTCAGTTAGATACCACAGCTGATGTGGAAGATAAGTAGTGAAAAACTATGGTTTGGTTTGGTTTTTTTCCCACCTCTTTCTCAAAAATACAACAATCATTAAGGACAAACCAAGCAGTTTCTCCTCTACGTAATTAATTTTCTTTCTGCAATAAGACTGAGGCCTCACTTATTAGCCCAAGGTTTCACCTTGGTGCTGGCCAAATTCAAATACCAATGATGAGAGATTGAAGTGGATCCTTTAAAGTTTATAGATGGATTTTTCCTGAAAGCACAAATTACCTATGCCTTGGATTTTAGTAAAGTCTTCCTGCAGTAATTAAAAGCTGCTGCCTTGAGGGTGTGTCTTACCCAAGAGCAAATCTGCCTGTGGCTGTGGACAGAGCAGCAGGAAGACTCTCTGGGATATCCTGGAGAGCTAAAGGTAAAAAACAAAAAGCAGGGATAAAGGCAACAAAAAAATAAATAAAAAAAATAGAAAAAAAAACAATTTTTCCTGCCTTTTGGGCAACAAATAGAGATAAAAGCAGTAAGAAAATAATAATAAAAAAAAACAACCACACCAAGCAATGTTTCTGACCTATTGTTTCCGATCTGTTGTTTATCAATGCACACTGTGCTCCTAGAACTTGGGGAAATTATCACAGCAGGGAACACACTTTTTCAACAGAAAAGAAAGGAAAAACTGACATTTTGAAGTTGCAGAGAGAGAAATCAAAAAGAAGCCTTTTTTTAAGGTGTCAGAGTTCTTGAATTTTAGGGATAATGCAGCACTTGCAGCTTCATGAGCTTCCAGTGAAGCATCAAAAACACGAGTACAAGAGTTACATTAAAAACCAATTCCAGTGAGTAGTGATTAAGAAATTTAATCAGGAAGGGAGACTCCCATTATTTGCCCTTCCACATTTACAGGTAATAAGAGGAGGGGCACGAATCCAGATTACTGGAAGGCTAAGGAATGTTTTTCCATCCAGAAAACAGTGGTGTCATGATGATTGACAAGCTGAAATGTGAGAACCAAGCACTTCACTGCCCATATGACTTTATAGGCAGGTATTTTCCCATCAGCAGGCACTTCCAGGCTGCCACAAATCTTGAGGAGCAGCAGAGAGGATATTTAAGAAGGTGATTGATGGGCTTGGAAATCTAAAGTGGTGCCCATTGCTTACAGCCTCCTGTGCACACACTGATCACGCTGGAAGGAGAAAAAAAAGAGGCAATTTTGAAGTTCTAAATAAATTTTATTTACTCTGCTTGCTCACTTTTTCCCTTTGAGGTTTTATTTGTTAATTTGAAAGGAGAAGGGGTCTCCAACAGCACTAAAGGACTGGAATATCTTGCAAAAAAGTGTTGATCTGTGTATGCTGAAAATAGGAATCCATGTGATTTTAAGAGGCCATTCTTATTGCTGTGCAGATGCAACCCTATTAGAAGACTCTAAAGTGTCACCAGCAATGGATTTGGAAACTGTACACTCTGAGGATTATGATGACAAAAAGGAGTTCATTTTTTAGAAGAGAATGCCTTGACTGTGCTTAAATGAAATTATTTTAAATTGTTTCATCATACCTACCTGTAGATAAACACGAGTTAAAAAAAGACCATTCTCTTTTAGGATTGTTGACAATTGCAAAAGAAAACTTATTGCTTGTCTTGAATCTCCCTTCTGTTTTTTTCTTCCTTTAATTTTCATTTTTCCCAAGAGATCATTAGCTGTTTGGCACCAGTGCAGGAGGTTATATCTGGAAGAATATATCTCCCAGTAAGAGCTTTTACAAATCTGAGGATCCATTTCAGGAGGCAAAGCTTTCCCTTAACTGTAATAACTCGTGTTAGCAGCTCAGGGAAGGCGTGGAGATGGTGTTAAAAATGATAATCAATGACTCGAGGGAGAGCTACAAATTACTTGGCACATTACAGGGAAATCAAAGCTCACAAACATCTTCTTTGATAATGGAGGCATAAACAGGCAATAAGGACAGGGAAGGTTTGGGAAGGGAAAGTTTGGGAAGGAAATGGGGAATAGGAAAAGGAAAGGGAAGGGGAATGGGAAGGGGAATGGAAAGGGAAAAGGAAGAGAGAGGGAAGGAAAGGTTTGGGAAGGCAAGGCAAGGCAAGGCAAGGCAAGGCAAGGCAAGGCAAGGCAAGGCAAGGCAAGGAAAGGAAAGGCAAGGAAAGGCAAGGAAAGGCAAGGCAAGGCAAGGCAAGGCAAGGCAAGGCAAGGCAAGGCAAGGCAAGGCAAGGCAAGGCAAGGAAAGGAAAGGAAAGGAAAGGAAAGGAAAGGAAAGGAAAGGAAAGGAAAGGAAAGGAAAGGAC
>NW_020897764.1:1976033-2037014 GCF_003984885.1 Neopelma chrysocephalum
AGAAAAGAAAAGAAAAGAAAAGAAAAGAAAAGAAAAGAAAAGAAAAGGAGACTGCTGGTATTTGGCAAGGAGGCCAATGGTCAGATCACTGGGACTAAAGACATATTCATATTCAGGGGCCATAGAAAGTAGAACATATTTACAGACAGCTGTAAACATCTGCTACAGGTGCACATCTGCCAGGTATGTTGCAAGGAGAAGGACATGAAATGAGAACAGACCCTACCAAAAGCAGGAAATGTTTATTCTTCTTAATGAGCTTCCTGTAATTCAGCTATGCTGTATTATTTAACCAAAGCAGTAGCTAGAAGGCTTATTAATTGTGGTTTTTTAAAAAAAACACCTGTTGCACTCCTCCACTTCTTACATCCCTTGACCTCTGTTCAAGATCAGGATGTATCATATGGTGTCTGTGACCTAAATATCACTTCATATCACTATTATACAGATGCACACCAAGAACATGCTGATGAAGGGTTATTTAGGACCATTTCCCCCTTCAGCCAGTTGCCAGCATTAATAGCTACCAAATCCAGCCCTTGAAACTCAGTATAAAGGACACCAGACAGAATTTTGCTGGCCTGGTCTTGCACTGGGGGGCTGCTCATTGCCACAGTGCAGATGCACCAGTCTTAAATCATTATCATCTTGAGAGTGAAACACTCATGTCTCTCCAGGCACCCTGAAGCCTTTCTTAAGACAGCAGTCCTTTAAATAAGAGAAAAATGAGATTATTTCAATTCTGCATGCAAAGCTTCGAGAAACAGTTTCGAGACAGAGAAGCATAAATAAAAGATTATCAAAGCTTATAAAAAACTGCATAAATAAAATTCATAAACTAAACAATGGGCTTGGTTTTAGTGCAGAGTATCAGCCTCTTTTTTCATCCTGAGGAGAAAAAGGCTGTCAGAAAGTTTATTCAACTCATCTAGTTGATGTCTAATCTTCAAGCAGTACCCTCATCCAAACTATTGCCCCCACTGAATAAATCATGATCTGAGGCCACTGCTCATATATTTATTTATATAAGTTTTCAATATCTCCAGAATTCTTGGTCATATTGCAAACCTTTTGGAAAATGTCTTGGATTTATTCTGCTTATAGTGATCTAAATGTCTCTGAGAGGACTAGAGATTGGCAGACCACATCTGGAACAGTAAATCAAACAGCCAGAGCAGAGACCAAGGCAGGACCTTTCAGTCATCTAATCATCTAAGTGTAACCCCTCTCCCTGGCATAGTTCTGTCCTGAATCAATATATATTCCCAAACAATTCCTAGGCATAATGCAGAAGTTGGCACAGGCAAAGGGGCGTTCCCAGTGAAGTCATAGAGGTATTTGATCCCATTTTGAAAGCTAAGAGGTTTTTCACAGACCAGAGCTGGCAAATGGTCTCTGGCCCAGTTCAATTATTAAAATAATTTTAGCCCTGCTGTGGAGCCTCTGATGTGCTGGTGTCTTATCAGTGCACTGGGTGGAGCCATCAAACAAGGAGGCAGCAAAAAAACGTTGCTTCTGCCAAGCACAGAGATGGGCAGAGTTCTGGCTTTGGCTCTAGAAATCCCACATCTGTGTGAATGCTGAATCTCCCACAGGCTGACAGGGAGCAGTTGGTGTTTAGAAAACTATGTGCAATGAAGGTTTTACTAAAAATTGTTTGTCATGTTAACATATGAAGAAGACTCATGGAGAAGGTTTGGGTTTGGATACTTATAGTAGAGACAACCCCAACCAAATTTATTAATTGGGAATGACAACAGCCAAATTACTTATTGATGAATAACCCTCTCTGTCTGGTTCTCAGAATCATAGAATCCTGGAATGGTTGGGTTGGAAGGGATTTTAAAGCCCATCCAGTTCCCACTCCTCTGACATGATCTCCTCCGACAACTTCCACTAGCCCAGGTTGCTCCAAGCCCCATCCAACCTGGCCTTGGACACTTCCAGGGATGGGGCAGTCACAGCTTCTCTGGGCAACCTGTGCCAGGAACCTCCCCACCCTCACAGGGAAGAATTTCTCCCTAATGTCTAATCTAACCCTACTGTCTTTCAGTTTAAAGCCACTCCCCCTTGTCCTACCACATCAACATCAATTTTGGGATGGATGAACCTCTCTCTGTCTGGCTTTCAGAAGTCACAGGATGCCTTGATGCTCTTCCACAGACAACAAAAGCTTGTTCCAGGCACCACTTGCAAAACCTGACTATTTAATACATCTCCCAGAGGCCAGTGGTGCCAGTTCAGGAGAGTTGGTGCATCAACCGCTGTTGTTAAGTGTCACACACCAAAAGAAGGTCCAGAGCTGCCAATGAAAATAAAAGATCACAATTTGTTATGCACCACATCTAAAAATAGGAGCCTTTTCAATGGCAATCTGGTGATTCATTGGTGTGGTCAAAAGTGATGGGTTTATTTATTCCTAGATGGTGATTTACTGGAGTTCTCATTATTGTCCTAATTCTACCACTGAAGTCACTGATGTTATCACTAACTTCCCACTCACAAATCTAAAATCAGAAGGCTTTTTAGATCATCTACTTTTATTTCCTGTAAAACACAGTACAGGTATTTCTCTAACTGGTCCTCCAACAGGTTTCTATTCAAAAATTTATGAAGAACATTCTGTACCAGTATCCTTAATTTAGGCACCTCAATAGGACTATTATTTAGGCTTAATTTCTCACATTTTGTTTTAAAATAGTTAGACAGCGGAAACCTCTTTGAATTCAGATGACAATAAATTTTTGGCTTGTGTTTCACTGAGGGTGGGATTCAGCTTTATCTGAATTAAGGTGTCAACCTGCCTTCATCTGTGTGAATAAATTCCCAGTGCAACCAACAAAGATCAGAGGCTTAGCAAAGCTGCCTGGATAAAGCTGAGTTTGCTGGCTGATGGGCTGGATCATGGTATGAGCTTTACTGATCATTTTGGGCAGACCTCCATTGCCTGTAACAAGAGTTGAAACATCTGGATTGTATCTGGGCACTAATGTTAGACACACAGATTTAAAATTCTTAGACTGGAACTGAAATACAGCTCTAGGGTTTGCTTCAGTGACCCAATAACAATGTTCTGATGCACCTTGTGAGAGATGATTAATCTGCAGGTAACTGGTGGGACAGGGTCCACAGGAGATCCTGATCCTCTGAAGTAGGTGCTGAAGAACAAGTGGGTAAAACATGGTGCCTAAAACATCACTAAAAGCCTTGTCTAAGCAACTCAGTCCTGCCTTAAATATATGTCAGGTCCAACCTCTCTCCGCCGCTGGGTACTGATGGTGAAATATTTGATACTCCCCTTCTTCACTCAAGGAGTTGGGAAAAGGTTTTTAACCACTGAGTATTGCTCAGATATCCCTTGATACCCCATCCCTGGAAGTGTTCAGGGCCAGGTTGGATGGGACATGGAGCAACCTGGGATAGTGGAAGGTGTCCCAGCCCATGGCAGGGGGTTGGAACACGATGGCCTTTAAGGTCCCTTCCAAGCCAAACCATTCCGGGATTCTGTGATTCCATGGAATATGAGGGGGCTTTGTCTCCTCTGTAAATGTCTCTGTCAGCACAAAGCTGCTGCTGTCCCAGACTCTGGGGGTTGGAGATGTGCCTGTTTCTGCCTATAGGTTTGGTTAATTAATATATTAATATGGTGCACAGAAATGGCTTTTAAGCTGAAATAGAACCCTGCACCCACCTGTACCACTGAGCTCATGGGTAGTAATATATTTTCTTGCTCTGTCCTGTGCATCACATCATACAAAGCACTGGAACAAATGGAGAACTAGCTGGTTCCAGACCTGGAAAATATAAAAGTAAGTATACAATTATAATATAATATATCAAACACTAAGTGATATTAATTTGGTGCTTATTTTAAATTTGCACCCATCCTACTCTCTGGACACAGTGTTGCATCCTGGGGTAATTCACTTTATATTCTCTACATCAGAAATAAAAAGCTTAGTGATTAAAACATACCTTAATGACCAAAAAATCTGTATTTTTTTGCAAGTAATTCATTTAAGTCCCTGTGCGTGCAAACAGTAAAATTATTCCTGCTTTTCAGCCTTTTTCATTTAATATTGTTGTATTTTGTTCATTTTTTATATTAAGTTATCCTTTACTCATTATTTTTATATTAAACATTCACTGTAAATATGTTTTCCTCTTCAATCACCAGAAAAAGCTAACAGTTAATATTTACAAAAGGTTATAAATTATTTTAGAACTATCTTGTTCTCAGTACAAATTTGTCTTGTACATCTCACCAAGCAATAATTTAATATTTGACTTGCAGATGCCACTGAAGTCTATATTAAAAAATAAACACATCTCTAAATTCTGCAACTTTCCTCAGAGAACATGCAGCAGGAAATGTTGTTTGCTGTAGAGCAAAAACATTAAAGATTGAATACTCCATCACTTCTTGGATGTAAAACATCCCTCTTTGTTTCCCTCCTTCTCATTCCTGGTCTGCAGGGTTTAATTTTTTAACATAATTTGAAAAGCTTAAGGGTGTAATAAACAGTTTACAGCATTATATCCTTTCAGATTTGAGGATGGAGTTTCTGACAATACATTCAGCCTGCAGAGACCATTACAAGTGAAAACAGCAGGTACAGCAGGTGAACAGATTATGGGATGAAGGAAAAGAGAAAAATAACAAGAAGGCTTTTTTCCCCCCTTCCCTTTCAGCTCACTGATTCTCAATATTTAATCTTTTGTTTTTTATCAACAAAAGAGATTTGGAGCTTGGGAGCTGTCAAAAGTTCAGTCATGTACTCTATGAAACAATAACAAAAGGCTTAATATTTATATATATAGAGAGAGAACAGCTATTAACTTTCTTCTAAAACCTTTAAGGGAAACAATTGAGTTCAGAATACGTTTCCAAACATTCTTGCTGAATTTTTTAACAATACATTTCTACCCTTATTGTTCAAAGATGAAAAATAGAAAATGAAATAAGAAGAGATCATTGGAGATGATCCAAGCCCCAGGTATATTGGGTTTTGGATGTCTCCCACCTGCATGTCTGCTTTACACTGCAATTCAGCTGTATTGGCTTGACCCCTGAATAAGAAATTCAGCATTTGCTTATGCCTAGTATGTTTATTTCTTCTCCATATTTGAAGCTTAACACTGATTAAAAATCACTTGGCCCTCGTACACTGTAATAAGTTGGGATTTTGATATTTGGGGTTATTTTCATGTGTTTAGCACAGTTGTTGCAGAATGAAGGAGTTTAGTCATGGTCTGATCAAAATCTAGTTTTGGTTCCAAAATTCTGCCTGCTCTTACAGCTACTCAGAAGCACTTTATTTTTAATTTGGAGAAGAGGAGGTTGAGAGGACACCTTATTGCTCTCTACAGCTCCCCAGCAGGAGGTTGTAACCAGGTGGGGGTCGGTCTCTTCTCCCAAGTAACAAGAGGAAATGGCCTCAAGTTGTGCCAGCGAAGGTTTAGTTTGGGTATTAGTGAAAAATTCTTCGTGGAGAGGGTTGTCAAACACTGGCACAGGATGCCCAGAAAGGTGCTGGACTCACCATCCCTGGAGATATTTAAAAGACATTCAGATGTGGCACTTGGGGACATGGTTTGGTGGTGGCCTTTGCAGGGCTGGTTTAAGGCTGGACTCATAGGGGTCTTTTACAACATAGATAATGCCATGGTTCTATGAGTCTATGAAATATTATTTTACATTTGCACCCATCCTACTCTCTGGACACAGCGTTGCATCCTGGGATAATTCACATTATATTCTCTACATCAGAAATAAAAAACTTAGTGATTAAAACATACCTTAACGACCAAAAAACCTGTATTTTTTTGCAAGTAACTCATTTAAGTCCCTGTGCATGCAAACAACAAAATTACTCCTGTTTGCCAAAGAGAAACACCCAGGTGGCCACAGCCTCAATTATAACTCTGAAAGGGCTTTGTTTTCTCACAGCTGAATCACTCAGGCCTGTGCCTGGATGTGAGTCCTGCCTGAGTGAGAACCAGCAGCGTGAGGTACTTCACTGTCTGCTGCCAGAAGGGCTGACACTGAGCAATTAGTGCATTAGCTTTGCCATTCAGTGTGTAATTTAGGATTCACGGCCCCTGTGTTGTCCATTCATCTCAGTGGAGCCAAACTCTGCTCTCTGATCAGTCCCTGATCCCAGGTGAAAAACCCCCTTGGCAGCTTCCCTATGTCCTCTCATTAATTCACACATGAATTCACCCCCCTATCAGACAGGAAACAGGGAATAAACCACAAGTATCTTAAAGACGGAGGCTTGAAAACTCTCCAAATAATTTCCACCTCATTTGGGGTGTCACTGATTTGCTTTGTTTTTTCCTCACAGTAGCAAAAACGAGATATTTAAAAATTATCTGTTCTGTTTATTATTCCCCCCCTTCCCCAACATGTTTAGACACAATTTAAACATCTTTGAAAACCCCAACCCAGGAAAACAAAGTAAGAATAACAAAGTAAGCCAGGGATTAGCAGCTCTTAATGCTGATAGAGCTCAGAGAACTAATAATTGTCATCTGAGAGTAACTAAGCAAAGAAGTAAAAATCAATGGATCTAAGCAATTTTCCAAGAAAATCTTGCTTTAAAAAAGTGGTGAGAAATTAGGGTGGGGAAATAATCTTGCTGCTGAATGTACTTTTGCCTCTTAAGGTGTAAGAATAAAACACCTCTTGGTAATGTGACCTCATAGCCACAACAACACTGTGATTTTAAACTATTCCTGCTAAGATTCTAAAAGATAAGTAAATATTTCTTCTGCATTAAACCCTGTATTGTTCAAATAAAGCTCTGTTTTGGGACTGGGACTCTTAACTAGCCATGGGAGGCAGATTCTCAGAGAGTCTGAGATTTATCTTAATTAATCAAATATGCGGTTTTTTCCACTTTTTTACTTTTTTTATTCTTAGTAAAAAAAGGCAATGACAATATTTCACTTGTTCTGTGAGGTGAATCCAAGGCAGTCAAACCTTTACCCAGCTTTGGGTTGTCCTTTTTGAAAGTTCCTACTGATTACATTCCATTATCTTTTATTTCATAACTTCCCTGCAGGAGAGAACACAGATGTTAACATTCCTGACACTAAAAATGGAGCTTTTAAAAACAATGACTCTAAAATTCTTTCCTCTCAGTGAAGTAGACTCATGGTACCACACATTGTTGCTTCCAGAGCTGCACTGTAAGTCCATGAAGTAACCTAAAAGAACATTTTTAAAAATATAGATAAACTTGGAAAAGCATTTTCATAAGTGCTTCTTCAGGTAAGATATTCTTAATTAATTCAGAAACATGCTCTATGTTTACATTTAACATAATAAATACCTTCCCCTGCTATTTTGTCATCTGAGTCTCCCACTTAATATCTGTGTAGTGTGTGTAGACTGTACACACTTTTAATGGACTAAGGTCAGTATTATTCTGATATCAGTGGCTGTGAAGGACTGAATTTGGTACTTAATGACAAAATCCATTAAAAAATAGCTTTCTAAATCTGATATCTAAGTGAAACTTTGGGAAATATCCTTCTCTTTAAATTTGGAAAGACGGCATAAACTTAGGGAACAAAGAAACAAAGAAGAATTTATTCAACGCGTTGGGTCTTTCTCACACCAAATTCCGGGGCAAAAGACACCTTCAGCTTAAATTCCATACATTTTATAGTTTCACAAAATCCCACCCTTTTCAGATAAGTTTTAATGGATTCATCTTTACCTGAAGATGTTTCTTTTCTCTGAAAAGGGGCTTTCCCTTTTTCCCAATTGGCTGCAAGCCATCCTCTGTCAAAGGTGATGGATCTTCCTTTGTTCTTAGCCCAAAGAGAAAAGGACTCTCATGTACAAAATGGCCCTAAAAGATTTAATTTTTAAGAATTTTCTCACTTCTCTTATCCCACCGAAAGAGACCCTGATACCCAAGTTCAGGTCTTCGATATCTTACAACTTCACAATACACCTATTTATATAAAAAAAAAGTATTTTTATTTCTCAGAATACCACTGTGTATCTTCACAGGCAAGATTTCCCCAGGTAAATTAAAACAGCTCGAGGGACCTTCCACATAATCACAGAGTGGCTGGGGCTGAACTCTGGAGATCATCTGATCCAACCCCCCTGCTGAAGCAGGTTCACCTAGAGCAGGTTCCACAGGGTGGGTTATGGTTGTCTCCAGAGAAGAAGATATTTCCTCTTCCTCAAAACTCCTTCTTCAAACAAGG
Source organism: Neopelma chrysocephalum (assembly GCF_003984885.1). Classification (NCBI taxonomy): domain Eukaryota; kingdom Metazoa; phylum Chordata; class Aves; order Passeriformes; family Pipridae; genus Neopelma; species Neopelma chrysocephalum. Next base: position 1,984,263 of record NW_020897764.1, read on the forward strand.
AATCTCAAGAGTGGGGGAGGAATTGGGTAAGTAACTGCACCACCAAGCTGCACAGTGAAGTTCACCACGAGCAGAGATACTTCTGGTCATCTTTGTTGTCACCAAGCAGGCTACAGTCCACAGACATTCTAAAGGAAAAGGAAAAAATAAGTGTTAGTAATTTATGTGCAGAAACACCCTCTTAGATGTAAGTGAAGATGATCATAAAACTGATAGACTACAGACCCAGCAGTCTTTTTACTTTTGCTGTGATAGATGGTCCTAATTTTCCACCTGTGTGGGCTCATAATAGGTTTACTCACTGACTTCAAGCAGCTGTTCCAAAGGTATAGCTGAGAGAGGAGAATCCTGTACCTCAGGATTCTCTGATGTGTTGCTCTTGTGTTCCTCCAAAGCCTTGTCCTGGTTTTGATTGAGATAAGAGTTAATTTTCTTTGCAGTAGCTACTCTAGCACTGTGTTTTAGATTTCTGCTGAAAACAGGATTGTCAGAATGTCAGGCAAGCACTAATTTTAATCAAATAATGATTTTGTAACCAGATGAATAGGGCTTATTTCCCCAAGACAGACCATGTTCCTAAAAAGGATCTGCCTGCCGGGGTTAGCAAATGGACAGTGGGAATCTGAGTGTTTCATAAAGAAAGTTGATATATTTGCTCACAGGAACTTTTCAGTGCTCAGGGAGTACAGCAGCCTCTCGACACCATCTTTGTTGTTATGGTGGAAGGTGTCCCTGCCCATGGCAGGGAGGTTGGAACGAGATGATCCTTAAGGTCCCTTCCAACCCGAACCATCCTATGATTCCATGATTCTTAGATACCTCTGAAGGCCGTGATGGAGCAGGTGTACCTCAAATCAACTGTGACTGGGGATAAATACCCCCGGAGAGACTGAGGCTCACAGATCTTTTTAATCAGCACATTTAATCTCAAAGGCAGTCCTGCAGAAGACTGCTGGGATGACAATACAAATGGCTTTGTTTTCCTCCTCTGCACTGGAGCAGGGGCACTGGTGGCGATTAGTTTTGTCACTAAGGCAACTACAGGCGGGGAGGGGGAGGGAAGGGTTTTACAGTAAGAGCAATTTTCCTGTGGCAGCCTCGCAGCAGCTTCTCTAACACACAGATCCTCTCTTTCCTTGGAGCTCAGGAACGGCTGGTTTACTGCCCGTGGAATGATTTACCCCTGCAGTATTAAAAGAGAAGACAAGGGCTGTGGGATATAAAAGAGGTGAAGCTCTTTGCTGCGGTGTGGTCTGGGCTCTGTTTCTCAGCCCAGGCACGTGTTTGATGAAGGAGCATCAGTTTAAGGCAAGGCAAGATGCCTCCCCTCCCACCTCCCCCGCTCACTCCCCCACCATAACACAAACCAGAAGCTCTACAGCGTGCCAGAATGAGAGAATCGATTACATCTCTGCCTCTAAGGAAGAAGCAGAGCCTATAATGCAGATGTTTTTACAGCTGGGAGTACTGCTGATGATTTAGTGCTTTAGGATAATTGGTCCCGGGCATAGTTGTTTTTACAGACAAAGAGGAGGGAAAGGGTTTGGGTGGAGGGGGAAAGGGAAGAGGGTGATAAATGCTACCAAAAAGGATGTGAGCTGCCACTAAACGCATTTGCATTTGACAAGAGGTAGCACTTAAAAATAATGTTTAACAGAGACAGTTTGGAGAGAGACCTGGCTCACAGAGCAGCAGCAACTCCAGCTCTTGCCGAGTCCTCACTGCCTCTGGAGCTGCTGCCCCACTCCATATGCTTCCCTCTTTGCATAAATCCTTTGCTTTGCTCACAGCAGGTGACCAAAGGAGACTCGAGAATTGACTGAAACACAATTCACAGCTTTGTTTACTGCACTGGTAAATAGTTCTCCCCTCTAACTGCATTATCCACGCTGTCAGAGGCTCAGGTATTGATGTCTTTGGTGTGATACTAAGTCATGACGCTTCTTGCCCCCATTATCCTATAATGAGGCAGCAAACAGCTGACCTTGGTGTTTGGGAGGTCAGTGTATATCATTTTTCCATCAGGATCATATTAGAGCCCAGTTTAAACAAGCAAATCCCAGTCCCAGGACACATGGTTCCTTTCTACCACATACATAATATTTAAGCCTGACTATAGTGACAGTAAAAAACCCCAGCTGATTATTTATTATCCACCTTAACAGATGAAACAGTTTTAAGGGCTAAATAATGACAGGAAGAGTAAGATAGTGAAATTCCCTGCCCTCAGGAATTGCTTGAAACCAGGAGTGAGAACTCCATCATCTGAACAGAAGTGTCAGTGCTGTAAGAAATGCCCCAGGTGATCTCACCTGGACTCCCAGTTGCCCCATGATCAAGGATTAAATCACCTGCAGGTCCTGTGTCCCACCTACAAGCTCCACACAGATGGGAGCTTGTTATAGCACAAGACCCATTATTTGGCAACACAACCCAACTCTGTCTAAAAGAAGAATTCCAAACTGGAATAAATCAATACCAGAACTGGTATTCCTGTACTGATCAGCCACACTGGTTCTGTGTAGCATCAAAATCCAGGTCTACAGGTTTCCCAAATGTTTAGATCAGGTAGCTGGTGGATTTAATAGATTGCATGTAGAAATAGTAATTATTACTATCATTATTGATGTTTGATAAACAATAAAAATAGATAGAGTCTTTCCTCCTGTCCCAGGACACTTATGTCTTGGAATATTGATCAAATATAATCACTTTTTATTTTTAAATCTATCTTGACACATATATTCTCAGAATTACTTGGCATGGATGTTTCTTTGCTAACATGGATGTTTCTTTGATGTCAAAGCCAGAGTAACTTCCACCAAAATATGTCATCTAATTTTGGATACCATTCAGAAAAGTACAGGTTATTTTAAACCCAAAGAGAATAAAATTCACTTGTAGAGTCTGTGGGTGAGATTCACAGGTAGTGTAAATATTCCCAACGATTTCACCTGCATTCAAAGGCACTGTCAGATTCATTCCTGCTGAGATGTGGGATCAGGAAGCCTGATATTTTTCACTATTACTAAAAACATCTCCAGGGCAGAAATTCCAGTGTTGCTGATTCCAGAATGTGTGTGGATGGATCTGTGTGGAGATGATTCATGGAAACGTTGTCCAATCATGTCACCTGTGCACAGAGATGGTGGCCCAGGTGATGTTCTCATCTGCATCTTCTCTCACTTGTCTGAAAGAGAAGACACCCAAGATGTTTTAAGATGAAGTAGCTTATCCTCTTTGGCAAACTTAAATCATGGAAAGGGGAGGGGATGTGGACCAAGATGGTCACATCTTCCCCGGGCTACCGAAATGAAGGTGGATGTTTTAACACTGAATAGGTGCTTCAAAATGCTCCTTTCTGAGGTGTGATGTACACTCCAAGACTACATGGATCTAATCTATAAATTCCAGTTCGATGCTTTAAATATAAACCAGGAATTAACTGCTTAATCTGTCTTTATTTTCTGAAGTAGGTAAGAAAAATTTTCTTTGAATTCTAGTTTCCTTAAATCCTCCTAATAGATCCTGAATGCTCTCCCCTCCAAAAGGTTTCAGGTGAGATCAAAATACACATTTAACTCTGAAAGCGTGTCTGTTTGTTGCATCAGTTGGAATTACAAAATACCCCCAGACCTTTCCCTACAAGCTTCACCAAACTTTTTTAGTCGTAGATAGAAAATGGACAAATAAATAATAAAAGTTTGGAGAGCTCATGGGCCAAGTCATCTCCTGGTTTCAGGCCACTGCCTTCAGCTGAAGTTTGTTAGAACATTGGGTCTTGATCCATTTTTTGATCTTGCAGAAATATCATCAGGACTTTTATTCATGATAACTTTAAACTGGCACAGACTTAAAAGACTGCATTGTAAATGCATTCTTAGCAGAAAAGAATTCTGTTTCTTGTAAATGTTGTTTATCTTGTGTTAGGTTTCTTTCAGACTTTTTTTTTGAGTAAGCCAACAACAGACTTGCACAAAGTCTTTGTTCCTCAAGGAAGATAAAACAAATGGTCATCAGATTACCTTCAACACAGAGGGAGCCTTTGTAGCAGCCAGTGTTAGAATCCAGCAGTTTCTGTCCTTGGGTTGTTTCCTGTGTGAAACAGAGAATTACACAGCAGTGATTAGAAAGATTGCAGCTGGACCTGTCTGAATGATCATCCCCAGATATAGCACATCAGTGTGTTCCATCTGATTTTCTTCCAGCAAGCTGAAATCACAACAACCTACAAACACATCTTGGCAGACACCAGCCTACCAGCAGGTTAACGTTCCCTGCGAATGTAAAGCAGCTGTTCCATAAGGGAAATGTTTTACATCTGCCTCACCCTACTCTCAGCCCTGGAAGGAAATACTATGACAGAGAATAATTGAGTAGGAAATACAGGTTTCTTGAAAAGACCTGCACTTTAAATGCTTGTTCCTTTAACTCATGGAAAGTCAACCATAACATTTGCACCCTGAGTGTGCACCAGCCATGCTGTTGGGTTCAAGGCAAGGTCCCTTCAGAGCCATATCCCCGTGCCATGATTCCAAGTACCTGCCCAGCACTTCACTTAAACACACTATATTGCTCTAGCACATCTCTGCTACAACAGGTTTTCTTTAGAAGAAAATGAATCATGCCCTAAATGTTGGTTCTGTGGACTCGATGTGCATCAACTACATGGGAGTGTAGACTGGGTGAGTAATGGAAATGTTACCATTTAGCCAGCTCTGCTTCTGGAGGGGTGACATTCACTGCTTGGCTCTGCCCTGAGCTGCCAAAGAGCAACAAGAGAATTCAGAATACTCAAGAGTAGACCAAGGACTTCAGTGTCAAGGTAGAGGCTGCTGAGAAATATTTTTTCCCAGTGTTTCTCAGTGCTGTTACTTCACGTGATCATACAAGAGAGACAGAGAGGGTCTTACAGATGGAAAGGAGGTGGGTGCTGGAGGAGGATGTGGGCAGATTTGCTGAATATTTTGAGACACTATAAAAATGGCCTCTGCAAAAAAAAGCTACAACTACCCAGGGACAGACTATGGTCCTGTAATGAAGCAGAGACCACTTGTGATCAGGGTAACAACACATGGAAAAGCTGAATTGTGGTTAAACTGAAGCTTATGTGAAATCTATGTGATAGTGAGGCAATAACTCCCTGATATTTCATGAAGAGAGCTTAGTATTCTTTTTCAGAATTTCTGTGTGCAGCTTAAGCAAGGGTTTATAAACAACTCATGGTTAGGCTTGGGTTTTACAACAGGGTACAAATACAGTGGTTTAAGTTAGAAAACCATGAACCTAAAGGCATTTCAATGGACTTATTACTGTATTAAATGTAAGGGAATTATGAGCACCCACTTACCCAACTGTTGTCCAAGTCAACACAAAAAAGTAAAGGAATGAAGAAAAAACCACCATGCTTTGTAAAAACAGGGAACTTTGCAATGGAGATGTATCCCAGAATATCAGGCAAGCACTAATTTTAACCAAAAAATCCTTTCATCTGAATTGGGTTTATTTCTCCAAGATGGACCATGTTCCAAGAGGAAATGTGCCCAGGAGGGTTAGAAAATAGACATCAGGAATTTGAGTGTTTTTGAAAAGAAATTGGATATATTTTCTCACAGGAACTTTTCAGGGCTCAGGGAAAGCAGCAGCCCCTTGACATTGTCTTTGCTGTCCTGGTGGAAGGTTGGAACAAGACATCCCCAGGAGCAATGTCTCCAATGTCACAGCCATATTTCTTGCCCTCTCCTTCTTTCTTGTGCTTCCAAGTTCTCTTTCTTTTCTTAAATCATTGTTTCCTTTTTCATGGACGTGGAACAGTTTGGGATAGTGTTACCATTTCATCTCTTTTCCAGTAATAAGCTTTGGCCAAAGAGCACTCCAGTCTGTGGTTGTTATGATCTTTCTCAGATGTTTTGTGGGAGATAAAAAACAACAAGGAAAGAATGGAAAGAAAGCAGTAAACTGTCATCTCCATGTAAATAAGGATAACATGTTACTTTTCCCTCGGTGCATGAACAGAAATTGCTCCCAGGTTTTGGTGAACTTGCAAACAAGTGGCTTTTTGTTTTAATTTGCAGGGAGGATTTAATGAGTGTAAGCAGGACTGTGGGTGGGTGGCAGCACCAGAGACTCACTGGTGAGCACATGGTGAACACAGGCTGGAAGTGCAGTGCTGCCACTGGGCATGGCTGGAAAACTAACTCCTCAGAAAGGCAGGGGAGGAACTGGAAAGGCACTCTGGCATTCTGCCTGGAGGCAAGTGTGCCTCGAGCAGGAAGGCAGATGAACTGCAAGTTAGGAGAGCAGGGCTGAGAGCTGTTGTGATCAACGCTGCACTTGGCTTAAAATGGAAAATTTTGGGGAGGTTTAACATACACAGAATCATAGAACAGTTTGGGTTGGAAGGGACCTTTAAAGGTGATCTAGTCCAAGCCCCTTTTGGGTGGCTCAGAGCCCTGTCCAACCCATCCTTGAAGATTTCCAGGGATGGGACATCCACCACCTCTCTGGGCAACCTGTGCCAGCGTTTTGCTGCCCTCACTGTAAAAAGCTTCCTCCATTTATCCAGTCTGAATCTCCCCTCCTTTATTGTAAAGCCATTATCCCTTGTCCCACCACAGCAGGTCCTGCTAAAAAGTCTTTCCCCATCTTTTTTATAGCCCCCCCCTTAAGCGAATCAACAGAAACTGTTGATGCTGCTGTAGCTGCTGCAGAACTGCATTGACTTGTCTGGCTTGTCAGGGGTAGAATAGCTATTGGCACTTTAAAATCTTGGACTTGATGATCTTAAAGGTCTCTTCTAAGCTTGATGATTCTATAATCTTTCTTTAAAAATTTACTTACCTTATGACACTTCTTCCCAGTTCTTGTCACTTGAGAGAAGACACCGATCCCCACTTGGCTACAACATCCTTTAAGGGAGAGCAATAAGGTCCCCCAAAGCCACCTGTTTTCCAGGCTAAAGGAGCATTGGAAGCAAAGCAAGCATGAGATCTTTCAGGATGTGAGGCATTGGACACAAATTGAGTTAAACAAAATTCAGCCTAAGCATAAAATACCTTTATTACTGTGAGGGTGATCAAATGCTGGAACAGGTTGCCCGGGGAGATTGTAGAGTTTCCATCCTTAGAGAAATGCAAGGATCTGTTAGAAACAGCCCTGGGCAACCAGAACTTCTTGATTTTTTGGGGTCATTGGATTAGAGACCTCCAGAGATCCTTTCCAACCTCAAATATCCTGTGATTCTGTTGTGTTTGATAAAGATAGATCTGGAGCCACAGAGGGCCAACAAGTATATTCACAGAATCATAAAGGCATCAAAATGACGTGGTTTTGAAGCAAAGAGTAGAAGGAAGCACAACTCATTTTTAACTACAAGGTTGTTTTCACAGATGTTATTTTTCATTCTGGCACATTTCATGTCTTGATAAAACTTGAAAATTGGTTCCAACAATGGACAGGAAACCCCACTGTTGGTAGCAATGTTGTTTATGGACAGAAGCCACTCAGTTCCACAAAATTTCTTGTTGACTTGCAACAAATTTACAAGCCCAGATGGGATTTTTCCTGTACAATATAAGTGATTGTATCCAGAAATTAACTTTTAGCTTCATCTTTTTTGAGCATGATCCTGTTGCCCTTTTGAATTAAAAGAGATAGTAATCCATTTCTCTCATTTGCAGTGAAAAAGATTGTATCTATCAACCCATCACTGTCCAACAGGATGGAAATTTCCTGATAAACAAAAATGCACTGAAATGTCAGAAATTATATTAGTTCTACTATGACAACAAATACAATTGCTGTTGATTTCCTGAATTTGTAGCTGTCTTTTGTTTTCTTGAAAAGCTTGTTTGCAGGAAGGAACTGCAAAAAACCAAACACACACACACAACCAACAAAATAACAAACAAAAACAAACAAAACAAAACCAAAACACGACTCAAACAAGGAAAAAATAAATAAACAAACAAACACAAACACCAAAAACCAGAAAAGAACCCCACAACACCCACAAAAATCCCCCAAAAGTCACAAAACAAAGTGAAACAAAAAACAAACACATTGAAATAGTGCTAATTATAAATGATATTTCACAATGTGCTGCATTAAACAAATTTTGGTATTGTACTGCACCAGTGTTTGAAGCGCCAGACATGGATGATTTGGAAAATTGTCTGCTGCAAAATTGCTGCAAGACTTTAAAGAATTATTGTAGTGACATGTTAAGAAAAACCTGTTCACAGACACTTGTACTTTGTCATATTTGAAGAATGATCCATTAATAATGTTTCCATAAAATATTTTCATTTGCTTGGGGTTAAACACATGAGAGAGAGAAAAATGAGAGATGATATGTAGCTGTACCTTCAGGGGCTTTCTTGAGTCCCACCATCTTTTTGTGCAGAGTTGTAAAAGACAGGCACCGATTTTGGAAACCCTTGAGATCCAGAGGTCCTTTCAAACACACCAACCTCTTAAAATCAGGTCTCTGTAAGTGAGTTCAAGTTCTGCAGCCAAAGACTGCAATGCCTGGAATGTCTTAAGGATGTATTGGTCAGGATTCCTATAAAGTTGTTATTCTTTCTGATGGAAATAAACAGGGAGCATTTGTGGGATGAATAACAATGTTTTCTGTATCTATACTGTAGCATGTTCTCTTATGGTTTCATGTTAAAATGAATTTTCAAGTGTAGATCCCTCTATTTACCTCAAATGAAAGGGAAATACATGTAAAATGCAGTTTACCAGAGCAGAGTCATCTCCAGAAGGAAGCATTTGAGTGGTTTTCATCCTTCCCAGATGCGAGCCTCTTGTTTGTAATTCTAATCCCCCACTTCTGTTGAGCTGGCAGCTCAAAATACCAGCCTGATGATTTGGCTGACAAGATTGCCACTGTATTTCCAACATCATGATCCCTCTTGGAGGAACAATCCTTAATTTAGAACCACAGAATAATCAAGGTTGAAAAAGACCTCTAAGATCATCAAGTCCAACCATTAACCCAGCACTGCCAGATCCACCACTAAACCGTGTCCCTAAATGCCACATCTATGTGGTTTTTTAACACTTCCAGGGATGGTGATTCCACCACTTCCCTGGGCAGCCTGTTCCAATCATTGACAACTCTTTTGGTGATGAAATTTGGAGGACAACTAGTCCAGGAACAACATAGTTATGGTCAACTACTTATCAACTAAATAAAATGTTAATGTTTATGAATAAAAAAATAAACATTTTGGATATTTACAGGAAAAAAATCCTATTTACAATTATTATCATGTAAAACTTCACAGTCAGTGCTGTTTGTCCAGATGGTCAGCTTTCTTTTTGTAAGTGCATATATCACCAAGAAGCCTTGACCACAGGATGGAAAATAATGAGAGTAAACGTGCCAGGAAACACTTCATTATTATGATTAAAAAAAAAAATCCACTGTGCATCTGGATAAAACCAAGACAAATTTTGACAAATTTTACACTGAAAGGCAAAAGGATAAGATCCACCTGAGAAAAGCCAGTAATTTGGTGGTTGTAACACCTACCCAGAAGCACTAAAAAGATTTTAGGAACTAAGACAAGGGTCTTCCAAAAGTCAATCATTTCCCCTCGGTCACTTCTTATTCTTAAGGTTATAGAGGAAGTCCATGGAAGAAACTGGAACTGGTCCTCAGATAATTTTGCTGTTACCAGCCACCCTACAAAGAACCATCCCTTGTCATGAGCTTGCAGCATTTCACTTCAATACGCTGAAATATGTGGCTGTGTGTAAACTGTTCATTAAAAATTTATCTGGATTTGACTCCCTGAACTTTCATTTCTCCGAGTTTCCCTGCACAGAGTAAGATTTAGTCTTCACTGTGTGAAGGAAATGGATGCAAAGTCCCATTTGATGGGTCAAAGTACCCACCCACCGCACAAAATATGCACTGACACCTTTTTTGAGACTATGTGATTTAAAAAACGGAGGAGTTGTTACTGAACATGCACCTTACAGGTTCATAAATCTTCATTGGTCAAAATTTGCTTTCTGACTTGTGACTTGTGATTTATGCATCAATGTATGCAGTTTGTCACACAAGAGTTTGCTACAGAGAAATTGGAGATTTGAGAAAAGTTGAAATATGACATTCAGAACTGACCAAGAACATGTAGATGAATTGCTCTGATTGACCACTTTGTTAGTTGACCAAAAAAAAACCCCAAAAAACAACAAAACCACCAACACTTTCCAGAAAAACAGTCCTTATTCAGAGTGGTTTCAGCTGGAGATGTCTGGCAAGCCCCATTTACCACTGCTCTGTTGTTAACTCAGGGCAGAGTCATCAATCTTACACATGAGCACCTCTTCATCCTGTGATGAAATGCAGCCACCCACAGTTGAATTTCACATTATGAGTGCACCAACACACAGAAAATACTTTGCAAATGTGAAAGTAGGTACAGGTGTCTAAATTCTCAGTCTTATAAACTGCTGATCCTCCTTTCTTCCCATGCAGTGCTAATGGTTCACCTTCAAATCTGCTATTTAAAAATCTGCATGAACTTTCTAAATACAGTGGGAGTATATTTCCCTCCTGTTGTATCTACCTAACACTGATTCATCTGCTCACCTTTCCAAAATGATAATTTTATTCACATGCCTTTATAGGCCTTTGAATGTTACTGCCCCATGAGAGGAATGGCGAGCCCAATTAAGAGAATTCACATTCCAGTCAGCTGTTTCCCTCTCTTCCTTGGGTTGCTTGTTTGCCCAGCAGTGATTAAGGTTGCAGTTCCACTCATTAGTGAAGTGTATTAGATGGTGATATCAATAACTGACAACAACACTGCTGAGGGACTGGCTGTTCCACAAATCCATAAAAACATGCTAAACAAAGCTTTCTGAACATCTTGTCTCCAGGCCTGGTGGAAGGGTTTGCCCCCTTGCCTGCCTGACTCACGGCTGATGGAAGGGGTAGAACAAGGCAGTGCCTGTCAAACACAGCAGCATTAAGGACCACGATTTCAAGGAAAACTGCCTTAAACTCAGAAATGCCAGGATAGATCTACTTGGGTTGGGGGGGGACAAAAAACTTAAAGAAATCTTGTACTCTTAGAAATTATACTCAGGATCTTGTAACACTGAGGTGTGCCCAGCCGGCTCTTTATTCATTTACCAGGAGGAGTTTGTTGAAAGGATAACTGGGCAGATAAGCTGTTTATATCTAGAGCAGGAGATTAAAAGCCATGATTGGACAAATTTGAATATCAATGTGTTTGCTGTTCTGCAGGAAATGCCTTGCTCCATAGGAAGATTTTTACTGAATAAATTTAAGTTCCATCCAGAAACGATGTCTTGGAACCTACAGCACATGTTAGGGATTCAAGAGTGCACCTCATCACTTCAAATCTCAGGATACATTCCAAAAATTATTTCACCTGATTGGAGTTATGTAATGTCTCCTCTTGTATTTATAGTTTGTGTTGTCTGATGTATTTCCTGAGATCTTTAGGGTGCTCAAGGAGTGAGCAGGCAGTTTTCTGCAAGTATATTTTAAGTCCTGCTTTATCCCATCCTGATCACATTCAAAGCTGCTTCCATAGCAACACCTAAAAATATTAATTTCTAAAAATAAGGAAGTCCTTTAGTTGCTTAACACATGCAATTCTCTTTTTGTGACAAACAATGTAGTCACCTCTTATATGAGCTCAACTTCGGAAATGTTGACATCAGTTTTGTAGAGATTTAAGTAAATTCCTGGATAGGTCTACCAACAAAACTGTCCTTGAGCAGTGACAATGAGCTTTTAATTCTGCTGGTGAGGGATGAGCTTGGCCTCTGTGTGGTGGCATCACCTCTGGACAGTGATGGAGACTGAGTTAGTGTGTTTTTAAGCACACACAAAACTCACTGTTAAGCCAGGGTGGTCTCTGGTTCTGCCTTCTTCCTTCCCCCTTGCTGGTGAACTGGACCATCTTTGCAACAGACACACAGTGCTGACTTCCCTCCATCCCTCTGAACCTCAACCATATGAGGCCCTGCTTCAGCTTCTGCTGCTTCTTCCTTTCATCACAGCAGGTCCTGCATTTAGAGTTTAGAAGCCCATACACATGTTTTTAAGGTGCCTGCACAGAGGAGAGGTTCAGCAGCTACACCCCAAGGCTTGTGTCCCATTAAAGTATCTGAGGATGGCACCAGTGTCCCTGGCTTGGGTTGCCTGAGTGTGGAAGGTGAGTCTGCCCTCAAGGATGGCCATGGAAGTCAGTCAGGATGACAGGCTGCCCCTGAAGCTGCCAAGTGTTGCTGTGAGGCTGGGGAGTGGATAAAAAGCCGTTGTGGCCACTTGTGCTGAAGCTTTTGCCAAAGCAGGTGTAATTGTGCCCAAAGTATCCCTGCTTTTGGCATCCTGGCCGGTGTGGGTGCCTCGCTGAGGAGGCCCAGGTGAGTGGTGGTCTGAAAAATAAAAGCTAAAACGATCCCAGTCGGGGAAACTGGAATACTTTATTGGGCACGAGAACACAATTTAAAGGCATCTCTGGCTGGACATGTTAATGAAGGGGACTGGTTATGTTAATTGGGGAGTTACACAAGTTTTTACTACAGTTTCCAAATAGTTAATTTTTCTTCTAGTAGGATTACATGAGAGATAGAGGGATTACAGGGGTTTAGACATGGTCTGATACAATCATCTCAAAAAGTCCTTTCTGATTTCTGCTGGAGCCAGGCTTAATCCATAACAGGTCTTGTGAGAAGGGTCCAGCTCCTTCAGATCCTGAGGTTCTTTGTCAACCCTTGTTGCCTTTTGCTGAAACCTGGGTTTGGGCTCCCACACAGGTGTTGTGGGTGCTGCTTGCTCCTTTGCACACCCTGTGCTGTTCTCTCCCAAAAAAAGCTCCTGGACCTCTGTGTGTATGACAATATGTGTTTGATATTGTCATACATTAAGGAAGGGCTTGCAGAGAAGAGGCTCAGGTGGCCCCAGCAGATAGAGCTTCCTGGATCATCTTCACACAGAATTCCATCAGCCCAGGCAGACACCATTCTGCAGAGAGGGTTGGGTATTCCACACCCTGCAGGGCTGGTATCGGAGCTGCCGGAACCTGGAGGAGGGAGTTCTCTGCACAGCTCTGAGAATGTAAATGTTTTAAAGTTCCAGACTTGAGATGGTGAGGCTCTTGTCATCTGTCATGCCTTTATTAGCAATAATTAGGTGTTCTTGGAAAATTCGCAGTGTGGTTGCATTTGGTGGCAGGAGGTGACAAGTTCCTGGTTGTTCAGGTGCAGTTTGCCCAGAAACAAGGGGATCTATCAGCAGCAAAGGATCAGGAGCCTCCACTGGGGGCTTCCTCTAATGACCATGGAATGCAGGACACATTGTAGGTGTGTTGGGAAGGCTGTAACCGTGGAGTTCTTCAGCCAGTGAGGAAACAGGGAGGGACCTGCGTTTGGGGCAAGGGGATAAAAGAGGCTGCGACCTCCATGAAGCAGAGAGACCTCAGTGAGGATGGTCAAGTGAACTCTTCCTTTTATTCCAATAGAAGTTTTAATTGGTTCCTCTGTCTCTTGGCCATTTTTGAGGCTCTTAGTGGGGAGTCAATAACTAAGCAATTCCAGGTATAGGGTAGAAACTGGAACACTTTATTGAACACACAAACACAATTTAAGGGCCTTGGGGGTTGGATATGTTAATAAGGAGGATGAGCTATGTTAATTAGGGAATTACACAAGTTTTTACAAAAGTTACCCAATGAGTTAATATTTCCCTTAACCAAGATTACATGGGGGGGAAGAGGATTAAAAGGTTTAGACATGGTCTGATACAATCATCTCAACATCCTTTCTTATTTTTTCTGCAGGAGCCAGGTTAATCCCTAAGTTTGAACTTTAACAGGTCTTGTAAAGAGAGTCCAGTCCTTCAGGTCATGGGACTCCTCTCAACCCCTGTTTTCCAAGGTTTATGGCTCAGGCCCTCTAAGCTCCTTTCTGCAGATATTATATTTTGGGATCCAACAGCTCTTAATACCAGAAACAATATATATTTTTCAGAACACCTTGATGGGCCAGAACAGAGAGGAGCCCAGATCTGGAGGGACCCAGGGAGCACCTCCTGCCAGGGCCATTCCATGCAGCTCTTGCCATGGCTGGGAGGGAGCAGGACCCAACGGGATCAGCCAGAAGGTGCTGGCCACCAATACCCCTCAGCACTGACTGACAGAGGAACAACACAAGTTAGAAAATACTGCTGAACTAAGGGATTGTAGTTCCATTAAGAACACACATTAATGTGTGTCTGGGCTTTTTGATTGCACTTGATGCACTACAGTCATCTTTAGAGTTGACAGCATTGACACTTGTGAGCTGTCAGTCAGCCCAGGATCCCATTGGGAAAAGGGAATTTGTCAGTGTGTCCAGGCAGAGAAGAACTTCCAGTAAGTAGCTGCAGTCTACCTTCCAAGAAACCTTGATAATTGGAGTATTTCCAGTAAATATTTCTAGCTCCTGAAGGTTCATTAAAAAACTTGATTTTCTTAGAGCAGCACACCTGGTCTAACACCTGTTCTGTTCATGGCTGGGAACTTAATAGCAATGTGTAAAAACCAAACAAATAAACAATCAAACAGCAAAAGACTGACTCTGCAAATTAGTTTAAAATACTGAATTTATTGTTGAAATAATTTTTTTAAGCAGAGAAGTAACTGGTAATTCAGGGTAGGATTCCCCTGGATGGTCAAGATACCTAAATTTAAGGCTGTAGATTGATGAACCTCTCTGTGCCTCTCAATGATTTAGGTGTTTATTCAAAGGAGATTTAATCAGTTAAACTACATGGAGACTAGAGAGCATAAATTTCCAGGGCCAAAACTGTGAATTCAGCACCTTCCTTGAGATCTTGGGAAAGACAGGTCAACAGCACCACTCCAGGTGATGAGATCTAAAAGGCAATACAGTAAATTCATTAACAATGCTCCAGAAACTTTTCAGGACATCAGCTGATTCCTGTTCTGGTTTTGTTTGGGATCCAGTGTTTGGAGATATTTTTTTTATCAGTTTTCTAGATCTGATTATAAAGAACCCAAAATAAATGATGGCACTAGTTCATTTATGTCCTTGTCACCAACATCCTTAAAACACTCCTGGATTTTTACTGTGTCTGCACTTCTAAACCTTCTCCAAACCTGACATTCCAAGCTGGAATGAACCTGCCAAGTATGAAAATGGAAATGACAAAATGATTGTCCCTGGAACATTTAATATTAATTATCTATATATTTTTGGTCCTACCAGTTATTACCTGTATATATGTCTTTCTCATTACTCATAAAGCAGCTGAAGTGTTTCGTTGAATGATGTTGACAAAAAGTAGAAAACATAGGAAGGAATAGATGAAAGGAAAAAACAGATGAGGTATAGAAAGGAGTGGCTGACAAGGTAAAACAACCTGTTTTTCTAGACAACACACAGGAGGGAATGAGGAAACAGTCTAACATTTGAGGATTTTAGAATTATACAGCAAATTGTATGAAAGAACACTGCACTGTCAGACATGTGGATACATATCTCCTAAAGACAATCCATCTCTGAGCCCTGTGTTTATCTGTTGGCCTTCTATGAACTCTCCCCAGCTTGTCAGCTTTTAATGCCTTTTGCTCTCCAAGCTTTTAGAAGCAGGATCATGCAAACATTCATTTAGGCTTTGGTCAATAGTGCTGAGGTAGTTTATTGACAAAGCAAGATTTGGGTTCAGAGCCCGGGTCATCCAACACTTTGCAACATTGCAGAGAGTTAATCCAGCTGGTGATTTTAGGATTTTAAGAGCAGGTTATGCAAATCTGCCAGGAACTACTTCAGCAGTTGTTCAACTTCTTGCAATCCTCTTTGCCACAAAATAAAATAGCAACAATTTTTATTTGCTGCAGATGTTTTCCTCTTTCCCATATTAAAATAGCTTTATCTCCATGAAGGTTGGGTTCTTTTTGTTTCTGTATGGATTAAAACACAACATGAGATCCACACAAAATCCTCTTCATGCATCTGCTCCACTTGAAATCGCCTTTAAGCAAAAAATCTTTTCTGTTACTGACTCAAAAGTGAAGCTGCTTTTGGAATTCAGCATACCTTGATTAACCATCACTCATGCCCCCAACACCTACAGAACAACTATTATGTGCTCCCTGTTGGAGAAATGGGAGGAAAAACACCTAAAGAGCCCATAGTAGTTCAGTGCTTCTCTTGGCTCCAGTTTGCTTGGGACACAATTGTTATAAATGCAAAAAAAAAAATTGAGAATAACAATTATTCAGAGTGAAAAAAAAAAGGAAAAAGTGCAATCCAATTTCCAGAATGACTATTTATCCCAGTATTTGAACTTATTTGTGTAAATTCAGTAAAGATGTATTTTTTTCGGCCTGGATATCCTGATTACTTCATTCTTCATTACAGAATCTCTTTATTCAAGGATTGAAAACCAAGCAGAGAGATCTGATGCTCAGGGACATGGTTTAGTGGGGGACCTGGCAATGTTTGGTTAAAGGTTGGACTCGATAATCTTAGAGCCCTTTTCCAACCTTAATAATTCCATCTATCCTCCTTATAACTTTCTGTTAATTTGGCCTTTTTCAGCTACATTTGCAGTTTAAAAAAAAAAAAAAAAGAAAGGAAGAGAAAAAATCTGAAGAGAAAAACAAATATTATTAAGGGTAGTAAAATAAAGCAAACCCGAACCCAATTGAATAAGAATCTGTTGCAAAACACTAACTTTATTCTTGGTTTTGAATTTTTTCTCACCAGCCAAGGAAGAAGCAGGTGAGAACTTAAGGGCTCTTTTAGTGGTCAAGAGAAAAGTGACTTACAAACCTTCCTCTGCCTTCCATCTCCACACATATCCCAGCTCCCTTGCACCTGCATAAAATCAGGATTTTTTTATTTTTATTTTTATCTATTATTACTCAGTTTTGGCTTAATTTACCTCTTCTCTTATTCCCTGCAGGCCATATATTATAGGATGGTCCTGTAAGATGTGTACATATATTTTCTGACCTGAAATCCTCAAGATAATGCCCTGCCCAGTGCTCAGTGTATTCCCAGCACACACTGAATGGGAGATGAGGGGTTTTCAGAGGTGTCAAAGTCTTCAGTAGCTGACAATTGCTTGATATAAAGTCTCCTTGATGTCAGTGAATTTGTCACTTATTATCTAGGATATTTTACCAGCATGACAAAGATCATTACAGAAGTGATGAAGTTATTTCAAGTTAAAAAAAACCCCAAACCAAACTAACAAGAACACAAAAAAAAAAACCACAAAAAAAATCAAGCAAGGAATGAGAAAATTTTAAGAAATTATTTGTTTGTTTTCATGTTTTGTTGGTTTTACATAGGTTTTACCTGTGTGACTCACCTCCCCTTTTCCTTGCTTTCATATTTTTCTACAAAAAAAAATTTAATTTTTTTTTGTCACACTTTCCAAACTCCCTCCCATCCAAACTTTTCCTTCCTTCTTCCTTCATCCAAAAAAACCAAATTGGTCATTCATGCTCTTCTTGCTAGTCTTTCTCTGGGTTTAACCAATGATCCCTTTGACTTTAAGCTGCTTTTGCACCCGGGTTTTCTCCTTAACAGTGAGACAACTTCCTCTTTATTGAATTATCCTTTTTCTTAAAAAAATGTTAAAAAAACAACCCATAGGATCCAACTTCTTTTCCATTACTGTGTCCCCCTTCCATTGTCTGCAGCTGCCCTCTGGAGTTCATCTCCTAAAATTCTGTTTTAGCCTCTCTCACCTCTGGTTTTATTCCATGGTGACACCACTCTCACCACCACCTCTCATGTTTCTCTGACCAAAATTCAGAATATACATAATCCACCCCCTCCTTTGATGTTACCAGAACTTCTGACACTTCAAGTTTTTCCTCCATAAATAAGATCCACGACTTTCTTTTTCTGTCCTCCCCTAATTTCTCTAGGCACTTCTCACATCCTTAAGAGGATCTTCATTCCTTATTTGTCCACCATTTCTGGTGGTTATGCCCTCATTTCACCAGGTCACCCAGGATGCTCAGGCAGGTCCCTGAACTCTGCAGTCTGGAGACCTGTATCCCAGGAATCAATGCAGTCAGCTTAACCAAATCCTTTCTACGTCTCTGTTTTCCAAGGAAATCCTGCCTGATGCTTCAAACCAGAAGAGCTGTAGCAGAGTTCTTAGTCTTTTCACTTATTAATCACATTATTTTCTTTGTCAACCATTAAATAAATACATCCACTGATCCATCAATCCACTGAGACAGGGATCAACTTTACATTTCTCTTTTCTTTACCACACACCTCAGTAACTGTGATGACCAATGTTCCATCATTGATTCCTTCTGCTCTCTGTTTATCCATCTAATTCCAACTTTATTTGCAGGTACTAAACTTTGTTAGGAGTTCTTTCAATAAGAGGTATTCTCTCCTGTATTTTTCACTTCATTTCCCTTCACACCTCAGTCTTACTCTCAGCAATCTATAGAAAAACTTGTCACACTCCCGTGGAGTGAGGGGCTACCTGAGGACATGATTTGGGAAGGCCATGTCATCCCATTTATCATTTTATTTTTCAGAGAAAAATCTGTTACTTAATTTTTCATGTATTAATTGGATTGACAAAGAAGAAAGAAGAAACGACTCTACCCTTGGAGCTGTTGAGTGATCCTGGACCTTCCACACAGAATTAAAAGCTATCAGATCCGTTGTTTTCTCCTAAAATTACTATGAAATTTTTAAGATTTTCTTTCTAGTCTGGCCTGTTATGAGTGTCATGCCTTTTTCATAGCTACAACATTTCTAATGAAGTTTTTCAGCTACTAAATGGCTGTTCATCAAATACTGATGTATCAATAAAGCTTCTCAGATACCTCCTGATTGCTCAAGTATTCACAGTTACCAAATAGCTAAAAACAAGTGAGATGCCCACTGAAACCTCCTTTTATCTCCATACTTGTTTTCTTATCTCTCTGTCCAAGAACTGATATTACAGATACTTCTTTTTCCTTCCCCTATCTACTCCCAAATGGCATATTTGCTAAATTACAGCTATTGAAGATTTTACAGTGTGAATTCTTTTTGGGGTTAGAAAATCCTAGGTTCTAGAGTACCTAAAGTGCAGGGGCTCATCACAAGCATTAAAATTTGTAATATTTTACTGCAGTAACATGAAATTTTCTTATTGTCAGACATTTTGAATCCACTGAGTGTGACATTAGTACAGAATTCTACATGTCATCTCTGATGTCAGTCACCATTTGATAATCTGACTGGATCAGTCTGCAAATCTAAAAGATCATTTGTTACTCTTTGACAAAGATGGGATGAATACTGTGCTTGAAAACAAATCCTGTTTTTTTCTTTTATTATTACTTTTAAGAATCCTTCGTTAAAAGAGATGTTTACCACTCCTCACAAACTCTTCCTCGCTCATTACTACTAAATTAATTTAATGTACTTGTAAAAATATTGACCCAAATCTGGCAGGAATCGACATAAACACCACGGTGAGTTTTAAATCGAGCCCTTCTTTTAGTATTGGCTAAACTTATTCAATAATCAATGTGCTAAAAACACAAACATGGATAAAACTGAATCTGGCACTGTGAGTCAGCTGATGCAGAAATAGAAGCTAATTTTCTTTACTTAATTACTTCCAAGTAGCAATAATAATTAGGAATCTACCCAGTTAGATTATCAATGTTGCACGGGAAACCTTCAGGTGCAGCAGTCGGTGGGAAGTCAGGCTGCACTGTTATCATTTCTCCCTGGCAGCACAAAATGTGTTCTGCAGAACCTCTTGCAGAGCTGGCTGGTTTATTATTCCATACCAGTCTGTGCCACACAAGTAATGCCCACCCTGCAGGCAGCAGCAAGGGGCCAGAGGGAGCTCTGGGCCAGTTTATTGCAAACATTAGCCCCAGAACACATAAGTTTCATTTCCCTTTTGGGGCCACCAGATGATAAACCATCACTTTGGCAACCTGCAGTGACTGACATTGCTGTGACTGCCTTTCCTTCAGATATTTCACAGGGATTGCACTTTAAATGCTGTTCAATTTGTCTTTTTTTTTTTTTCCACATTATATGGTATTACTCTTTAAATTCTATTTCTTTTCTTAAAATTCCTCTTTGTTGCTGTTCATTTTAATCTCAGCTTTTACAAGCTGCTCATGCTGAATATCATTGCTATACATGACTTTAAAGCCAAACAAAAAGGCAGGTTTATTTATTGGAACTATGCACATCTGCAAAACAGGAAAACTTTTTGCTTTGTTCCCAAGGGCAACATAAGCTTTCAGAGAAGGTAACAATAACAGGAGAGAAGAGATAAACTCACTCTGCTTCTAAATGTAGTTGGACAAATATCAAGTGTAAAATATCTGGCTGTTATAAAAAGCTGGTTTAATTCCATTCTATAAAAATGTACTTATTTGCAAAATAGAGTCAGTCAATGAGGGTTTTTTGTAAAATGAACCTGCCATGGTTCAAGAAGTGTTTGGACAACACTCTAAGGCACATGGTGTGATTTTTGGGGTGTCCTGTGCAGGGCCAGGAGTTGGACTCGTTGTTCCTTGTGGGTCCCTTCCAACTCAGGCTATTCTATTGTTTTATGATTCTACTGAGCTGTGAGTTACTTCCCACCTGGTAGTAACACTGTCCTGAAATCCATCTTTCATTTTCAGCTGCCCACCAGCTCTGGTCAGGAAACAGAGGGTATTTTACCCTTGAACATGTAGATCTACTAACGAAAGGGAGGAAAAAAATCTTTAAATGGGTTCAGTATCAAAATCTTTCCTTTAGACGAATCCTCTGTGAGTAGCCATGAGTTGTTGATTCATGTTCCAGTACAAGGAATGTCAGCCTCAGAGAAATTCCTAAGAAATCCTTAATCTCAGATATTTCTGGTCCTCAAAATGTATATTCCTCAAAATATGGGAATTCAGAAGAGGAAAGATTTCAGTGAGCTTGAACTCTCCCCTGAAATGACTTAGTGCTGATGGTCCCATGAGATGATTTCATTCAGCCAATCTGGGTTTCAATGACCTACAAGCCTGTAAAATACAGCAAATCCTGATCACATCTTCTGAGGGTGTCATTGCTCATAGAGTGGAAATATAATGGGAGCAAAGATGTCATTGCACCTTCCAAACTCTTCCTTGACGCCCCCAAACTCATGGGCCACCACTGCACTTCAACAGCAGGGACTGGCTCTGGGTTGGGTGGAATTACTTTAACAGGGATTTGGACAGGGAATGCTTAAATATAAAATGATCCAGGCAATCATTTCACAAGAAAACATAACCTCACATCTTTGAAAAGATCTTCGAAAGCTAAGAAATCAATAATGTCAGCACAAAATAATCCCACAGTTACAGTTCTGCTTCTTCATCTTTGTTCACCAGTATGTTGTGACTGAATGTCTGTGATTCTTCGTGTTCAATGAAGAAAAAAGCTCCAACTTCCACTGAATTGTTTCTCATTAATCTCTATGTAAGTATAAAAATGTTCTTAATTTAAGATCTGAAGCTCAAGAACTTGTTTAAATACGGCTGGATAATGTTTTGCTTAATGAGGCTGTGCTTTGGTCATGACATAGAAATACCAGAGGAGTCTAAAGAGATAGATCTTAATGAAAAAAGAAGGTGCTTTTTTAATTCCTATATGATACACATGAATTACTTATTCACATGGCAATGAAATAGTCCATGAAAGGAATGCAGAATTAATGTAACTTATTTCTAGAGTTCTAACTCTAAATTAATTTCATTTCAGCTAAGGGAGAATTTTACACTTTTTTTCTCTCATTTCTCCAGAACCCCAGTTCTTAAATAAGTTGATGTTTACAATACAGCTTTGAAATTATTTTAATGATTTAAGATTATATCCAAACACTGACTGCTAGAATTTCACCATGAAGTGGGCACTGCCTGCTGCAGTTGTGGGATGAGGTGGGAAAAGGAGATCAAAGCTAAGCTTTAATTACTTTTAGGAATGCTGTTTGTGCATATTTTCCCCTTGCCTTTGAAGAAAAACAGCAAGGAGTGACTTCATGAGCCTGAATTTCTGCTGCTCCTGTTGGTTTGGTAAATAGTAATAATTCAGTAGAAAAATCAGAACTTTTCATTTACTCTTTCAGCTCCTTCACGAAATTAAGGTTGCCAGAAATCCAGAGGGGATTCAAAAAGTTCTGATTTTGCTAATTTTTCCTGCTACAGTGATAACAAAAAATCTAGTCTGAGGGCATAAAAAAGTTCAATGTCTACCTGGAGAATTCCAAGGTCTATTCCCATGGAAGACACCTGGTGGGTTGAGCTGTGCAAGGGAAGCACAGCCCTGTCAGAGATTTCATTCAGCTGCAGTCATGGCTATTAGTTGTCTAATTTTCAGAACCAGCAAATTCACTAATGGTTTAAATTTATATATAAAATACTGGAGTGCTGCCCTGACTCTTTTCCTTATCACCAGTTATAGGGGCAGATGGGAAGGATGTGTTGGCTTCTAGGAGAAAAGAAGCAAATTGGTTTTCATGCGTCACAAAGAGCATGAAAAAAGACAAGGGCATCTTGAAAATAAATATACACACTTACTGGAGCAATGGATATGAACTTTAGAGTATAAGTGCCCTTAGAGGAAAGAGAGAATTAGGCACAGAAAGTTGAAAGTAATGTGAAATGATTTTTTTTAATATAAGAGATACCGAGCTATTAAAACCTGGATTGATAACCACAAAAGTACTGTCTCTTCCCCTGTTTCTTATAATTCCAAAAGGCAAATTACCTGGAGAAAAATCAAACCCAAAATTTCAGTATCTTAAATATGTAGAGACAGTAGTTTGCATTTTATTGCTGTAATAATAACAGGACGGTTCAAACTGAAAAATACAAAGTCTCAGACTCCAGAAGTTCTGTACCACATTTAAGCAGGGTTTGTTTTATTTGAGAGGGTGAGGATGGTGGTGTCAGTTTTATTCCTCAGAATCTTTGATTTAACCAAAACAACTGAAAAGAGAATAATTCATTATGAACAGCTTTCATCAGGAAAACTCAGGACACGAAGGTGGGATACAGCTTGGTCAGAGTTAGGAGAAAATTACTACCTGTTGATGAAGGCTTGAATATTTATACCACCTTCTAAATGGATTAAGCCTTCTCTGGAGAATTCAATTCCCCTAATTTTAGGGATCTGCAACAGAGTCCAGACTGTCTTACACAGAAATATGTATCTTAACTTATGATTCATCCAGCACATTTAAATCTCTGCCTTTGCAGGTGTGAATTAGGCTGTGAGTCTCAGGGACTCTGCCGGTGAGATCTGCAAAGGGAGCTTTTGTTGGATAACTCAGATACTGACACAGAAAATTAAATCAACCATCCATCCCAAGGGTTTAGAGTGTGATTGTCAGTTAAATTAACAGCTTGAATATCCATTCGCCCTTGTGCTTTGGAAATTCTCTCCCTGACTCCACAAGGAACCTCTTTCCAGTTATTTATGGGGAATTGGCATTGGAAGAACAGCCCAGTTGCTGCAATGCCTTGTCCCTTTGGGATGTGAGCAGCAAGTCCCACATGGGCCAGCAGTGTTCCCTGGGAGCTGTAACTCCTGGCCTCTGGGAGGTAAAGGGTTGCCAGCAGGTCGAGGAACACGATCCTTCCCCTCTGCTCAGCACTGGTGAGGACATCCTTGGAGTCTCGTGTTGAGTTCTGGGTTCCTCAGAACAAGGAGACACAAGGACTTGCTGGAGAGAGACCAGTGAAGGGTCACAAAGGTGATTTAGGGGCTGGAGCATCTCTCCTGTGAGAGCTGGGACCATTTGGCCTGGAGAAGAGAAGGTTCAGGGGGGATTTATTGATGTATATAAATACCTGAAGTGAGGGTGCAAAGAGGCTGGATCCAAGCTCTCTTCAGTGGTGCTGCTGACAGGACCAGAGGCACAAAGTGAGGCACAGGAGGTTCCATCTGAACATCAGGAAACACTTTTTCACTGTGAGGGTGAGGAGCACTGGTTGCCCAGGGAGGTTGTGGAGTCTCCCTCTTTGGAGATATGTAAAAACTACCTGGACACAGAGCTGGACAGGGGGCTCAAAGTGGTCCTGTTTGGGCAGGGGGAGCAGATGACCTTCAGAGGTCTTTTCCAAGGTCAAAAATTATTCTTTGATTATGGAGTAGAGGAATAATCTGAAATCAGCTAAATCTTCCCTTAATGATCAGACAACAGCTTAAAAACAAATGTGCCAAGGAGATGAACATACTGACCTCACACAAGAAGTGGAGGCAGCAAAAATACACCAAAGCTGCCTGAGTTCTGAGCCCCTCCAAAATTTGCAATCAAGGCACAAGAGCAAGTGAGGGACTGAGAGAGAAGCCTGACAGGGCAGGGGGACTGTGAGCAAACCACTCTAAGCTGCTCCAGCAACCATGAGACATCAAAGAGGTTGTTGCCAAATGCCCAGGGGTCATGGTGGGGTGGCCTAAAGCTGTGAGAAGTTATTATTCATAGAAAAGGGAAGATGAACATTCCCCAGTTCACAGCCTCAGCTTCAGCACTTTACTTCTTTACCTTTTCTCATTACTCCAGAGTTCTTTTTCCGTGGAAAAACAAAACAAAGGGATCTCGTGCCTGCACCAAGACTGTTGAAAGCACACCCACTCTTGGATCAAGGTCTCCACCACTGCCCCTTTTCCAGGATCCACACAGCCTGGACACCACATCCCAACCATTGATTCATCCCTGGGACCAACACACTCATGTTTAATTCACAGGTAAATGTCTCTACTGATGAAAGTCACTACTTCTTAAGAATTAAGAATCAATTTATTTTTTTTTTTTTCAGGGAACAATTCTCCTGAGCCAGAAAAATTTAATCAGAAAAAAATTTATGGATTTTAGTTGGTTTGTTTTGCTCTAAAACTGTATCTCCTTGTCTTACTCCATACAGATCTCTTCCGCCACTGCTCACTACTTCTTTTTTTTCCAAAGTGAATAAGGAAAAAAAAAAATCATCATAGGTAATTTTGAATTTTTAAAAGTTACCTCTATTTCCAGCTCTTGTCCATGAACTGCACACCACCAGATTTACAAATATACATTTCCCCAGACAGAGTCTAAATCCTGAGCTGGTGATGCAGTTTGCAAGACTTATGA
The DNA here is from genome assembly GCF_003984885.1 of Neopelma chrysocephalum. Classification (NCBI taxonomy): domain Eukaryota; kingdom Metazoa; phylum Chordata; class Aves; order Passeriformes; family Pipridae; genus Neopelma; species Neopelma chrysocephalum. The sequence goes on from NW_020897764.1 coordinate 2,009,407, forward strand.
ATATAAGTCTGAGCTGGGCAAGGCTTGATTTACCTTCTGTTCGTTGGTGTGTAGATTTAAATACATGGCACATGAATTACTGGAAGTACACAACGTTATAGTCTGTTAAATGGAAATATATCTATTGTTTTGAGGATTTTTATGTTGTTCTGAAGCCCACTGAAATAAATCAGAGGGTTTCAAGCCCTGTCTTGGTTTTGCTTCAGGAAAAACAACTTATAAAAACGCTTTATAAACAGACTATTGGTTTTTCCTTCACAAACTGGCTGACACACTTGAAAGGCTGCATTTTTTGTCATCTAATTACAGCACATCAGGGATAATGGAACATTTTTGAGAACTGATCCATAATTCTGGTCATATCTTATAAAACTGTCTCATAAAAACCAGAAATAATCCTCTCATATAAATAAAAGAGAAATGACAATGTCTGAGGGGCATTAAATAAAAAAAAAAGAAAAGGAAAAAAGTGGAATAGAGATGGATAATTGATGATGTTTGGAGAAATGATGGACTACATTTGTAACGCACAAAACCAGTTTTATTAGGAATAAAACTGTTTCAGTCTCTATTAAAATGACAAAAGGGGTTTTTTTTCCTTCACCTCTGCAGGAGAGCTGTACCTCTGAGGGTCTCTATCAGTGTTTCATTTCAGCTTTGCTCTTGATGGTAAAGGTTTCACCTCTTTCTTCTCAGCAGGGAATTGACTTGGAGAGACTTCCACGTCGTGCTGGAGCAGGAATCCAAGGGTGGCCAGAGGATGAGACATGGGATTGCTCAGGGCACTGGGACACTGCCATCAATGCTGGCTTTGTACATGCCAGGAGGGAGCTGTGAGGAGGGGAAGCAGAATGTGCCATGAACAGCGTTGTACCTGCTGGAAAGGACACAAAGTGAGGACCCTCTCCAATTAATTAATCTTTAATGTAGCCTTACACACTCTTGTGATAAAATGAACGCAGTCTTGGTATCTCTGGAAAGGAAAATGGATAAGAAAACAAATCAGAGGGGTTGTGTGTGTGTTTAACTCAATGTCTTCCCTCTCAGTGAGATGTCTGAAATCTGGTTTAATTTTGAGTTTGCTCATATCAAACCACTAAGGAGGCTCAACCAGATTTTCCCAGTCATGCCAATGCTTAACAGAAAAGTGAAAACTGCCAGAATACTCCTGTTGCTGTTTGTTTCTAATGGAGAGTGAGGAAGCACTATCTGCTTTTTACTATTTTCAGGCACTGCCTGATAGTGGAAAAGCTTTGTCAGCACACGGAACTTCAAGTGTAAGGGGGGGATTGCTGGAGCTGTGCCAAGGTCGTCTGCTTTCTGAAAAATCAGGGTCTTCTGCATCAAGAAGGAGAGCACATGGAGACATAAAATTGTCTATCAGAGTATTGGACCTCCTTCAAAACACGGTCATCTTGGCCACTAAGTGTTGTCTGTGAGAAACCAGGAAAAAGCACATCATTCCTGGGCTAGGGGTTGATGTCAAATTTGTTATGTGATGTATATTTACTGGAAGAACCTTTTTCGTATGTTCTGTGTTCATATTAACTTAGTCATAGTCATCAGCTACATCTGTATTAATGCACTGCACCATAACCTGACCTCGAGGTAAAGGACACATTCTCACCGTGACCATACTATTGACTTCTCCAGGCCTTCAGGCAGAATGACTGTACTCAAACTGTAAGCTGGGTAGAGTCCCTGGACCAGTCTAACAACTAAACTGATCCAGAGAGTCCCAAATGATGGGAGTCCCAAAGAGAGTTGCAGCAATTTACCGGTGTCCAACCAGGATTTCAGTGCTTGGATTGTTCCCATGGCATCTTTAATTTGCTGACATGAGTGTGCCTGTACTGCTTGTTCTCTGTAATTGTCCTTACTATATAATAATTTTCATAATTTTTCTAATGAAAAATTTCTCCTTAAAGCAAATATTTTTGCTAGAACCCAAGCCCAGGATCAAGGATCTGGTGCCACTTGTTATTCCATTACCTGTTTACCTTTCTTCAGGGTATTCAAGCCATCTGAGGTGGCTCTCCAGTTCCACACCATATTGAACATGCTTCTGAGAAATGCACCTTCAGGAACCATCCGCAGTGCACATCTAGTTTAGTGTGGCAAAATATTTAGTGAAACAGTTCATTACTGATGGCTCCGAGGCTGATCCACGAGTAGCAAGACTCCATTTGCTAATTCTCCTTCCACAGCAACCAATTTCAATCAACCCTTTACTTTGTTCATTGACTGCCTGTAATTCTACCAAAAAACAGCTGTTCCCAAGCTGTCTCATTGAGAATCTGCCCTTCTCATTTTTCCTAACAGGAAAAATCACCCATGAGTTTTTCTTCATTCCAGTCAGGATGCTTTTGAGCGACACACTGTGACTTTGCTTTGGCAAAGGACCTGCTGGTGGAATTAATGGTTCTTTTTCACAGTAATCCATCTCCAAACAACATGAATGCACAATTCCCCTCACAGACACCTTTTTCCCCAGCAAATCCCATTTTCTGTGCATATTCAATGCCTCTAGTGAATGATCCTTATTCCCCTGTGGCTCCAGATCATCACTTGGGCCATGGTATCATATGTTGTCTCTTCTGCTCAAATGTGTTTTTGCAGATGTTGTTGCAGGAAGGGAGTCAACAAAATCAGGAAGAAGACATGGAAAATGCAGGTAGAGTCAATGGCTAAGAATAAATCAACTCCATGATTTAGTTTCACAGTTGCAGTTAGAGATCTAGATGAAGTCAGATGCCTCCCTAGGACTTTCAAAACTACTTAAATATCTGTCAAACACTTAAGCTATTTTTCTGAAGCGCATATTTATTTTGCTTCAGAAGTGTTTGGGACCTAGGGATGGGTGGAGTGAACACTTTGTGAGCTCCTTTGATGGAAGGTCAGAACTGAAGAAATTCTTCCCCGTGAGGATGGGGAGGCCCTGGCACAGGTTGCCCAGAGAAGCTGTGGCTGCACCATCCCTGGAAGTGTCCAAGGCCAGGTTGGATGGGGCTTGGAGCAACCTGGGCTAGTGGAAGGTGTCCCTGCCCATGGCAGGGGGTGGAATGAGATGATCTTCAAGCTCCCTTCCAACACCCAACCACTCTATGATTCCATGAACTTCACTTATTTGAAAGTTACTCCTCTAGTCTAACCTAGTGATCAAGGTCCTTCATAATCAATGGAAAAGCACAGATTGCCCTTTAAATGTTTATTTTACTACAGACTGACTCTGAAAAAATCTCTCTCTTGGATTTCAAAGGGAATTTACATGATTGACCTAACTTTCAATAGCTAACATCAGGTGGGATCAATCCTATTTTCCATATCAGTTCCATGGTTGCTTTCAGACATGGGAAACTGATCCTAAAGATCAACTTAGTTCTTCTGGTGAGATTGTGCTTTCACTGAAACTTTACCATTAGTCATCCCTTTGGCATCAAGATGCCTTGACAGGCAGTGAGACTGACAAGAATATGTGAAGTAGAGAAGGTAAGGAAAACAATTTTTTGCCTAAGCATGTCATCAGCAAAGCTCAGAAATTTCTTCAGAGTAACAAGAAAGAAAACTTAGGTAGGCCTGGCAAGAAACACTCTCACTCCAGTCACTAGAAAAAGAAAGTAAGGATAACCAAGACAGTCCTTGTAAAGAGAAAAAAAAATAAGAAAAGAAAACAGCAATAACAGAACCAAACAACCACACATCTCAAATGGAAAGAGATATTTCTCTAAATAATTGTTCTGCTTAAATTTCTCTGCCTCCTATAATTTCTAATCATTTTAAGCACCACTTTATTATCATTTTCCCTGCTGTAAAGACGGGCAACTAGAAGGCAAAACAGCCAAGCCATGATGAAGGTTACACAAGAAATCCATGACAGGTTAGAGAATTGAGCAAGGTCCCTTGACTTCTGGGCTAAGGACATATTTAAAAATATCATCAGAGAAATGTTAAAAAAAAAAAAAAAAAGATAACCAAAACCTCCCCCCCTCTTTTTTTTTTTCTACGATGACAAAACCTGAGTTGTGAAGAACATTTTTCACCAAAGGCTAAAGAAAAAGCACCACAGCCTCATTTTACAGAACTGAGCCTCCCAAAGTGAGCAGTGATTTTGGAGAGCAGGCAGAGCCCATGGAGTCACTCTTCAGCTGTGTGTGCCATGTTTTCCCTCGTTCCTCAAACATGCAGGCACATTTTTCGACGACAGCTTTATGGAGGTGACAGCTTCTCTGTCAGCAATCTGCTGCTCCACGCAGCAATTTGGCAACCAGAGAGTCCCTTTTACCGGAAAGAGGGTGTGAGGTGATGTCATTTCTTTATAAAGATGTCTTCTTTTAGAGGGGGCTCTGGCCACTGCAAATACCTTCCCTGAGAAATATTTTAGGGCACATTTTTTTTAACTGCTGAGGCTGTTCAGATCCTGCATTCTCTTAACCTTACACACCGTGGGTTGTAGATCAGCCTTTTGCATCTTTAACAGACACAAGACAACACTACGAATTTTCTCCGTGCTTTGACACAGATTTGGATTTAAAGGCAAGATTTCTGTCAGGGGAGATGTCTCTGACCTACACAGATGGAGGCAGCATGGAAGAATGTAGGGATGACTCCACAGGATGCTGCTCACACCTTTGGAAAAGAAGAGGTGGAGGTGTCACCAGCACGATGTTGGCAAGGAGGGGGAATTTTTTGTAATGTATTTACGGGGCTGAGTTAGATCAGGGGTCTCTTCAGCTTTGTGGAGCAAACCCAGGAACAGAGCATTGCAAAAGTAATTTAAGCCAACTGAAAACTTTATTCTGTGATCTGCCTTGGTGCTGATGTGGGAGCCAGAATTCATCTCTTACTCTAAAACCTGGAGAGGGGATCAGAGAGAGGAACAGCTGGTTAATGTGAGCAGATTCTCACATTGTACAGATCAGGTCATGCCCTGTAAACCAAAAGTAAAAGCAAACCCAAGCATGTGTTTATCACAAGTGTGATGGACAAAGGGTGTGTAAGACAAGCTCAGTATCCTGTGTTTCAGGATACTGAAATAATACCTGCTTGATGCCTTTTACTGTGTTTAATGCCTCTGATACCATTTACATCCAAAACCAAGGACTTTTACCAGTGTTTTAATGCCCCTGACACCATTTACATCCAAAATAAGGACTTTAACCAGTGCTTTGTCATCAGTCACATGTAAAAGTGGAAGGATCATCACTGATGATCCACAGATGCATGTCTGATGCATTCCTAAAAGTTTCCTTTAAGAGGTATTCCTCCTTCATTCTGGGTAGCTCTCTCAGGTTTTAAGGATCAGACTCATCTCACATAACTTTATGCAGGTACAGCACAGACATTGGTCTTTATGCAGGTACAGCTCAGCCAGTCCTTCTGGATCCTTCTGGGTCCTTCTGGGTCCTTTGGGGTCAATTTTATAATCAAGGAGAACAGAGATGTGGTGGATAAGATTCCTCTGATTTGCTTCAGATGCTCTGTGTGAGATTAATCACATTTATCCTGCATCTCCTCGTGGAATAGAAGATGTTTCTATATGACCAGCTAAAATAGAGACAAATGTCTCTGTTAGTGGTTCTTCATCATCCACACAGTGGAACATCTTTTCCCAGCACCTATTTCTACACATCCCAAAGCCAGACACTCTAACCCAAAGGACTTCATGGTATTGGTGGGCTACCACTTGCCTAAAATACATCCCAAAAATGAGATTTGCTTTTTTTTTAGCAGTGAAGCCATCATGTTTTGAATTTATATCCAAACTGAAATTCTCTGTCACCTCCAGGTCCTCTTATACTTGTGATTAATAAGTTACTTGTCATTCAAATTTTGTATTACATTTTATTTTTACATTATCCTTATTTATTTCACTTTTAAAATGAGGATTTCTGTATTACATTTTAGTTCCATTTGTCATGGTAGTAGTTTTTAATTTTAATTTGAATCAGACTAATTTGTCCTTATAATCCAAGTGCTATGTATGTGTACACAACCATCTAAATGCAGAAACAACTATCCATGAAGATTCAGAGACACAGATCTACCATATGTATAAATGTACACAAAATACATTTGTGTATATGTGAAGAAATGTAGATTAACAACCAAGCTGTACATTTATTTTTATTTCTTTTTCAATTTATTCAGTTCAAAGCTTGAAAATGAAGCTGGTATAGGAGACATCACAGATAATAAGATATGTGGAGCAACAAGTCAATGTAAATTGTACTGTCAGTGCTGTCTCCTTGCTTACACCATTAATTTGGGAGCTACTTTCAGTCTTGATTCAAATGTCTGTTCATTTTGAAAATGACAAATGAGTAGGAAAACATTTGCACTGACACAGGGACATTTGTTTATTAGAATCCACAACTACAAAAGCACTGGGTGGTCAAAATTAGGAAAAATTGTATTCCATTTTCCCTGGGAGAGATGTATCTGAGACTGCCCAATTTCTTTCTGTGCACTGCAACATTTATTACTATAGTAACAACATACAGCTCCCTAATTTGCTTGATTGCAGGCTGAAAATCAGAGAGAAAAGCAGATTGGTGAAATTTTCAGTAAGATATGAATCTTTCTACTTAAAAAACTGTCCAAGAAGGAACATTCAGTTCTCTGCTGTTGCTATAGAGAAATGAAGCTATTTTATTTTCCTTCTCAGCAAGACCTGATGGAAGGAAAAAACAAATTATTTCTTATTTCTTTTAGCTTTTATTCGTTTTAGTTTGGTCACTCTGAGTACAGAACTTTAAAAAAAAACTTAGTTATTTTTTATTTCCTGATATATCAGCTTTTCAGAGGAATCACTCCTTTCCCAACATTGATGCCTTCCATCCATCCACTGGTTTTTTGTTGTTGTTGTTGATGTTGGGGTTTTTTGTTTGTTTTTTGTTTGTTTGTTTGTGGGTTTTTTTCTTGTTGTTGTTTTTTTATTTATTTTGGTTTGTTTTATTTCACTTTGTTTTATTTTACTTTGTTGCAACACCAGTAGGTCTGAAATTCAAGGTCCCATTTAAATTTGTTTTCTCTTCAAGCTCCATGTACAGGGAATCAGAAATTTTCTTATTGCTATGATTTGGGGTTAACAGGAGTGGATTCACTGAGTTTTTGCCACATCCTTTGCTCTATTTTTAACCTTATATAGAACAAACACCATTTGTATATTTATTCTCCCGTGCTTTCAGAAGGGTTGAGGGATCAGGTTTGTGCTGGCTAATCTGAACAACCTGAATCCATATTTGCTAGTGCATCTTTTACTGTTTCCTGCTTACACTCATTTTCAGGCAAAACTCACCTTTTACATCTACAAACATCTTGGTTGAAATACAGCCACTTTCCCCCTCACTTTAAAGCACAAGGAACATTTTTGCAGTACTAAAGCTCAAATCTGTTTTGGTGAATCTTTGCTATTCAGACTTCTTGAATCAGAAAGCCATTTTCTATGTTATTTTTCACTTGACTATAATACAAGCCGCTGTTATTCTGGGAATGTAAAGCAGGAAATGAATTATATTTTGCTCGAGAAGAAAGTATTTGTGATAGAAAAAACAGCTCACTTGCCTAGAGGTGTTATTATGTCTGCTGAAACCCAAGTGCTATTCAGTTACCCTTAAAGCAGCATAATATGCACACAGGAAAAATTATAAAGCAGAAACTCTGCAACTTACTCTCTAGTGTAATTCATTCACAGTATCCACCTCCTCCAAAGTCATTATACACTTGGTAATACAATACTGAAAACCAAACACAGAATATTTTTTCTACAGCCTATTATGGCTGACATCAAAAGAGTCAGGAAAGCAGAGATCTCTTAAAATTTGAATAAACTAATTTGAATGCACTTCATCTGTCCAATGATCAAAACAACGCGTGGGATTGATGAGGCTTTTTTATTTTTTAGTTTTCCTTTTTGCGCTTTGAAGGGTGATTTATGTTACAATTTCCATCCTAATGGCCACAGTTTGTATTTTTTGAAGGAATTTGTAAGAGATTTAAGTGGAAAACAAGGAGAGAAATATCAACATCTACACAAAAGTGCAGAGGTCCTATATTTTCGTGCTGAGCACAATGTATGAACTGAAACTCCATCAAAGAAAATGGCAACAGGTTCTGGAAAACTCCTATGGATGTAAAGATACCGTGCCATGGGGAAGATCAGAGCTGCTGATGTACAGGATACAGAAAATCAGAGAAATGTTGAATGGTTTCAGTTGGAAGGGACTTTAAAGATCATCTTGTTCAATGCCCTGCTATGGGCAGGGACACCTTCCACTAGCCCAGGTTGCTCCAAGCCCTGTCCAGCCTGGCCTTGGACACTTCCAGGGATCCAGGGGCAGCCACAGCTTCTCTGGGTAACCTGTGCCAGGGCCTCACCACCCTCATGGGAAAAAACCCTCTTCCTAAGATCTAATCTAAGTTTTCCCCTCTTCAGTTTGAAGCCATTCCCCCTTGTACTGTCCCTCCAGGCCCTTGTCCAAAGTCCCTCTCTGGCTCTCTTGTAGACCCTTTAGGCACTGAAAGGGCTCTCAGGTCTCCCTGGAATCTTCACTTCTCCAGGCTGAACACCCCCAGCTCTCTCAGTTGTCTCCAGAGCAGAAGGGCTCCAGCCCCTTGAGCATCCTCATGGCCCTTCTCTGGGCTCACTCCAGCAGCTCCACACCCTTCTTTTGTTGGGTATCTCCTTCCCCTCATCTGACTTCACCAGGTCAAATAAACATCCTCACCATTTTTTCCAGTTCTCGGGTTACCCAGTGCCAATGGATTGAGGATGTGACTCAAAATCTGATAATTAATAACCTCCTACTGTCCAACCATGATGCCTGGTTATAACCATCATGGTTACAGCAAACAGGATGAGGTACAGTCCTACAGACATGGCTTGGCCCCATCTGAAACGGATCCACCAGACAGTTCTGATGAACCTGTTGCCACCCTGGGCTGTACTACAAGGTTATAATGCACTGTATGCTACAATATAGGATTATAGGATTATGCCAATGATATGGCTAAGGCATAAAATACTAAAGATATAAAGAGATGAATTGGAATCAAGCCCTTTCTTTGAAAAGTAATTAAAATGAGTTCCCTAGCTTTAAACAAGTTCTCTAGTTTTAACCAATATTTGTGGGGTTTTGTTTGTTTATTTTGTTTGTTCATTTGTTTTTGTCTTTAGTAGTTTGATTAGTTATTTTTGGGGTGTATTTTTTCTTTTTAAGACCAAACATACCCATTAAAAAGGTGAAAGAGCCCAGTTTGCACATGCAAATGCACAATGAAAGTGTGCACCTCAATGGATGCTCTGGGAAGGGTCATGCTCCCCTTAAATCATAACAGAAGGGAGAAGAATAGTTCAGGATATGACAGGTGTGTCCTAATTTAATCCTTCAAAAGGTAGATGTCTAATTTTGAGAGAATTGCTGCTTTTGACATCCACAGAAGGAAATAAACCCTTCCAGGGAACCACACAAAAATTCATCAGGTGAGGAAGCTCTGGAGGAAGCTGCTTCCAGTGACAGAGAAGAGCAGAGGGTGAACTTTGAGTCCTTTGACAGAGAAAACACAGAGGAAGGAGTTTAATGTGTGTTCAATACCTCTTTCAAAAAAAAAAAAAAAGAGTTACTTCCACCAGGATTTCATACACTCTCTTAAATTAACAGCAGTTTTGTACAGGAAGGCACAACTCAGGGTTAAGTAAAGCTGAGGAAAAATGTTCCTTTAGATGAATTTTGGAAAATGTCCTTCTAAGAGCATGGACCCACGTTTTCCTCTATAGTTATATTAAACATGAACTGCTTTGGTGCAGAAACAAATTAATAAGTGTGAACCACTCGGAAGAGATGCTCCTTTAATTTCAATTAGTTTCACATGGGTGACTGTAAATTTCTCAGTAAAGTGAATAATCGTGTTGGAGAAACAAAAATATGTGAGAGAGTAAACAAGCAGCCTCTAACCTTCAGCTGAGAGGAAAGGAGAAGGACTTTCAGTGCAGGCAGCACAGTAAGTTAAAAATAAGCCATATGCCAGCTATTACCCCTTGATAGTTGCTTTGGATACCAAGGATCATTACTCTGTCTGTTTGTGCAATGTGAGAAAAGGAATTAAGATTTCATGAACATACTTTAATGCTCAAGAGATGCTAATACATATGCATAAGTTCGGAAAATTAGTTTTAATAAGGAAATTAATTTGATTACCTGGAAGGTTTTTATCATATTTTTTAAAAAATCCAAGTGGCACCGTGTTACCAGTAAAGTGGTGTTGGCTGTTAAAGCACAAATTATTTAGTTAGCACTGAAGCACCCATGTATTCTCATTGCCTTAAATAAGAAACTGCTTTACTGAGATGGTGACTATTAATAAATCTGATTTTCCCTGGATTTCTTTTCGAGGAGATCTTTAAAATACTTATATTTTTATCTTGAATTAATTTTTTTGGTAGGGGCAGACCCTTAGCTGGACACCACTACCTGTTTTCTACCCAGGGCATAAAGCTAAATGTGCTAATTTACTTTAGGTGAAAATTATGAATGTTTCAAAACAATTAAACTGCTGAAGACAAAACTATATCCTGAAAAGGGGCAGAATTGCAGGGTTGCTCTGCAGTTTCTAAATCTCCATGTTCAAAGAATTACCTATAGGTAAAGTCTCTTTTGAAGTTTCCCATATTAATCAGAAATCAGATTTCTAAAGAACACAGAAGAGAGTTTCTGGAATACTCAGCCCAGTTGAAAATGATATCTTAGAAAGTGTTAATGAATCTCCAGTATTTTCTTGATCTCAAAAATAATCTAAGTATCCAAATTCTCTACACATAAATCTTTCAACTTTTCTTCTTTGCGTGGTAGATGTAAATTGTCTGATATGTGGGATTATGGAAACGTTGGGAGATTCCTGTTATCTACTCCCAGCATGTATCCAGCCTGAGCTGTCTCAGGAACTGCAAAGGGAAGGGGATCTCCAAAGGATTCTCCTCCCTCCCACTCTGGGATCTGTAGAATCAGAGAGTCTTTAAGGTTTGAAAAGACCTTTAAAAGCATTGAGGGTCAACCATTCACCCAGCACTGCCAAGGCCACCACTAAAATATGTCCCCAAGTGCCACAAGTACACATCTTTTAAGCCCCTCCAAGGATGGTGACTCCACCACTGCCCTGGGCAGCCTGTTTCAGGGCTTGACAAACCTTTCCATGAAGAAATTGTTCCTACTATCCAATCTAAACCTCCCCTGGTGGAACTTGAGGCCGTTTCCTCTTGTCCTGTCACTTGTCATCTGGGAGAAGAGCACGGCTCCCACCTGGCTCCAACTTCTTCTCAGAGAATTGTAGAGAGTGAGAAGGTCCCCCCTGACCCTCCTCTTCTCCAGGCTGAGCCCCCCCAGCTCCCTCAGCTGCTCCTCCTCAGATTTGTGCTCCAGACCCTTCCCCAGCTCCATTCTCTTCTCTTGGACACACTCCAGCACCTCAATGTCTTTCTTCTCATGAGGGGCCTAAATCTGAACCCAGGATTTGAGGTTTGGCCTGACCAGTGCTGATTTCAGGGCAACAATTGCCTCCCCAAATACCTCAGTTGCTCACACAGAAGTGTTTAGTGCCACCAGAGATGCCTCAAAAGGTCTTGTCTGGCCTTCCAGAAGACAACAGGTTGCATATGGGTTCTCTGCTGTATCTGCCAACTTCATGTAGATATTTTGGATACCACATTGCAACTTGCTTTGCAATGGGTGTCTGTATATAGGTACCTGGAGAGGAGCTGAGGCATCCAACTCATGTATGGAGGTCTAGACTGCAAATCCCAAATTTACTATTCTCAACCTGGAGCCTTAAGATAGAGGACATGAATTGCATCCCTGGAAATAGGTACCATGGCTCCTACAATTAGTGATCTGTCCCTCTTTTTCCAATAAGACATTTCCTTTCAGTCTCATTTAAAGATCTTAAAATTTTAGAGTCTGGATAATTCAATCTTAGCTTTTAAAGGCTAAAAGAAGATAAAATTATGGTTTGGGGGATTTCCTTTAAAACTTTATTACATTCTATAACATCTGAGGGATAATGATTTAAATGAGCAGCTGCTACAAAAATAATGGTCAAACCTATCCTGTACATTGTGTTCATTTAATAAAATACTGTAGTTTTTTAACCACACAACATCTTTCACTACAGTTTTTGTCCATGGAGATTGCTTGAAACCAGACAGCAGAACATTTTAATATGCACTCAGACTCAGAAGGGTAAGGTCTCTCCTCTTTTTAAAAGAAAAGCAAATGAATGTGGAGAAACATGCTGGTGACAGACTGCGTGAAAAGGAGCAGGAATATATCAAGGTCTTTAATTGAGCTCCTTCACTCCTAAAGTGAATAGCGTGTAACAGCTCTTTGGTTGTAGCAGCTGAGCTGTTTTGAAGAGCTGTCTGACAGTAACCACAAGGCCATATTAATTTTCCTGACACCTGAAAGCATCAGACCATCACATGATAGCTTAATACTCATTAAACTCTCATCTAAACCACCTTTGGTATGCTGCAGGACTGCATAATAAAGAAGAAATAGATTTGGCCAAATTACTGTTCCTAATTTGTAGGACAGAAGTCTAAATTATCACTCTCTACAACTCCTCCAAAGAAGGTTGTGGCAAGGGACAGGTCGGCCTCTTCTCCCAGGAAATTAGTGACAGCATGAGAAGAAACAGCCTCAAGCTGTGCCAGAGGAGCTTCAGGTTGGACATCAGAAGTAATTTCTTCATGGAAAGGGTTGTTAAACATTGGAATGGGCTGCACAGGGAGGTGGTGGAGTCACCATCACTGGAGGTGTTCAAGGATGGACTGGACACTCAGTGTCGTGGTCTGGTTGACAAGGTGATGATCAGTCAAAGGCTCAACTCAATGAACTTGGAGGTCTTTTCCAGTCTTAATGATTCTGTGATTCTGTGAAATTCTGGTCCCTTGATCTTTTGTAACTTTTTTTTTCCCCAAATGCAATATGAAGATGGATGAGTGTACGATGCTGAAGTGGTGGTTGACCATGCACAAGCTGCTTATCACTTGTGGTGTGAAGTGAAACAGTTGAGTTAATAAGATTTCAGAGTCCCTTGCAGTTTTCCCCCGAGGAGCAGCAGCTCCCTGCCAGTCAGTGGTAACTCTCCACAGCATCCAAACTTGTTAGTGGCAACCACCTGCTGCTTCTATAATGTACAGACAAGTTCAAACCAGAGCATTATGCAACTTCTATGCTGAGACGTGGACGACAGCACCATGTGCCAAAATATGGCCAAAATACCTTTCTGACTCTGAGTGAATATTAAAATGTTCTGCTGTCTGGTTTCAAGCAATCTCCATGGACAAAAACTATAGTGGAAGATGCTGTGTGGCTAAAAAAGCCATGGCATTTTATTAAATGAACCTAATATGCAGGATAGGTTTGACCATTATTTTTGTAGCTGCTGATCATTTAAATTATTATCCCTCAGGTGCTATAGAATGTAATAAAGTTTTAAAGGAATCCCCAGTCCCCCCAGTAATTTTATCTTGCTGGGTAGTGGTGGCCAGAATCATAGAACATCCTGAGTTGGAAGGAACCCACAAAGGTCATTGAGTCCTGTCTCTGCACAGGACATCCCCAAGGATCCCACCATGTGCCTGAGAACATTGTCCAAACTCTTATTGAGCTCTGTCAGGTTTGGTGCTGTGACCACTGCCCCAGGGAACCTGTTCCAGTGTCCAACCACCCTCTGGCTAAGGAACCTTTTCCTAATATCCAACCTAAACCTCTACTGAAGTCACATGAAAATAGTATTTTCTTTTTTAAAAGGCCTGTTTGTCTTCATAGTTAACAGAGAAAGAGAGAGAGTTATTTCAGAGCATGTTTTATTTAATCTATTTTAGATATTTATCTGGCAAGGAGAAGGTTGGTAATACATTGGCTATATTGACAAAATCTTCACAGTCAGAGGGAGTCAAAGATGCTGGGTCAAATATAGATATTGAAGCTATAAATATCTACACTTTGCATATAAAACCCATATCCCACACTGAAAATCAGTCAGTATTCTGGTTTGCAAACACACAGGCTTTACAGCACAACCAACATCAGCCTTCACATTACCAGAAACATTTCCTTAAGTGATTGCACTTCCACCAGTCAGCTCCCATGAGCAGATAAATGCTTCCTTTGGGGCATGCCCAGAACCATGAACATTTGGATGGCACTGAGCAGCAAAGCATGTAATTCATATTTATGTGCTGTCAGGATTTAAAAACCAATCCTTCCTCCACTAAAGAGACACACAGAAAGCATTTGCAGAAATTTTATGTTTGGCAATTTGAAGCATTTTCTTTCTTTTCCTTTTATCAAGTAACTTGTGGGCAGAGATTTTAAGTTTGGCTCAGCTAAGGAGAGTTAAACCCACACAAACCTGTCCCAACCATTAGGCTGAAGTCTGGTGGGTTCTGTAAATCCTCCTGCTGATTTTTTTTGTTGTTGTTGTTTGTGCTAATTACCAGTTACGCAAGTGGGGGAAGGGAATAGGATTTGTGGTTACCTGATGCACCCAGGAGACAGGGAGCTGCATTTTCACCATGCTCTGATGAATGCATACATCACACATATTAATTAGAAGTGAGACTGAAGCCTTACTCCCTCCCCTCCAGTAACTGACTGGCCTCGGGGGTTCAAAATTACATTTACTAATCTCTCTCTCTCTCAGTGGTCCAGTTCATGCTGAATTATTTCAGGCAAAGTGGAGCAGCTTAAGGAGAGAGTGAAAACATCTGCTTCCCCCACACCAGACAAATCCACGGGAGCTGGGAGCCTTTTGGCTCGAGTACCTTGTGCACACACAGAGGGCTCATCTCTGGAATTACAACAGGGTTCCTTACTATCAAAGGGAATGTTCCTCTCAGGTAAAGAGTGGCAGCAGTTCCTCCATGGAAGAAAAGATTCCTGTGTGTTTTGGAAGGTTTTTTTTGGGTTTTTTTTGTTTGTGTGTTTGGATTTGTGATCTAAAAAAGAGACTAAGCTATTAAATTCCAGGGGCATACATAAAGCTGTGAATTCCCTATAAAGAGAAGGCAGCTCCCTGCAGTTCAGCATAAAATACTGAAATCTTCCAGAGTTTCATAATTCAAGACACAACCGCTCTTTTACATCACTTGTCACTCAGCCTGCACAGTTTCCTATGGACAAAACTGGCTGTTTTAGTTCTCCTCCTCCTGCAACTCCAGCTTGGATGCCTGTGGATTCTGCTCAGGAGCTTGGCACCTGAAGGCACTGTCACAAGTAGCATTGTGGCACATCATCCACCTCCACAGATCTGACCCAAAATGATTTATTGACTGTCACACAAGAAGTGTGTGGTGAATGGCAGGGTTGAACCTGTTCCCCGAATCTTAATGTAATATCTTATCTAGTGGATTATCCTTTCTCTGAAAATTTTGACAACCAGGTGCTTTTCAGTTGCATTCTGATGTCTCAGAATTCAGTCAGGCACATATTGCCCGGGTCAAATTCTGATTTGTGGGATCAAAGCCAATTATTTTTCATTTTATGGTTCCTGGATAGGCAATTTGTAATGTGAAATGTAACTTAACTGTCCTCTTTGATGTATTGAGGTTTTTTCCTGCTTCAGCTGGAAAAGATTATTATTTTCCTAAAACATTTTTCATGTGCAATAAAATGGATACATTCTTTTCCTTAACCCCCCCCCCCTTCTTTTTCTTGTTTTTGAACCATAACATGCAAGGGACTTGTTATTCTGGTTACGGAAGCTTGAAAGAGAAGAGCAGAACCTCTCACAAGGCTCGAGCCCTCCAGGGAAATAAAAGTAGCTGAGTAGGACCATTGGAATGCCTAAAAAACCCAGTTTATGTGCACCATTAATTTTATTCTGTGTGGGAGGGTTTAGTCCTCAAGAATTAGGGACACTTTGCACTTAACAAGGGCTGGAACACCCTGTTATGACCTGCCTTTGAGGCAGGGTAACTGAGGTTCTTTTTAATAGATCCCTTGGGGTGAATTAGAGTGAAATCTCACTGAATGATTGCTGTCTGTGTGACGCAGGTTTATCTGAAAAAATTTGATTGCAGAAGAAAGGAGGCATGTGGTTCTTTGGTTCTTTTCTATAAAAATATCGTGAAGAATATATGGAAGGAAAAGAAAGAAGAAGAATTAAAGGATGAGAGTGGATAGTGGAGGGGAAAGATAACACCACCTGTAGATCCAATGATGAGACTTGAACCTCATTTTGTAGATTAAAACACACAAATTTAATAGTCTGAACATAGATATCTACATGTGTGCAAAGTATCTCAGTGTTCATCGTGGTCAGTGAAGGACTGGTCAGTACTGTGGAGTCTTGAGAGCTGGTGGAGGATGGTACACACTGGGATGGACCTTCCAGCAAGTTGGTTTGGTTTCCTCTTGGTCCCTTGGGGCTGGCAGGGAGTCCCAGCCTGGATGGCTCAACCATGGGCATCTCCAGCACCACTTGACACCTGTGTCATCACAACTGAATCAGGAGTGGGGGCCTGGACACGGCGTACACTGGGCACAAAAAAGGAGCTGTTGGATTGCAAAATTTGGATATGAGTAAAAGAGAACTGCTAGGTTTAAACAAAAGCCATGGGCTACAGAAGCTGGGAAAACTCCTCTGCATTGACCTCATCCCTGTGGATTCTTCCTGCCTTCTCCAGCTGAATGTGAAGAGACTCTTTGCATGGTGTTATCAAATGCCCTGCCCAAACCAGAGAGTCCCCACCCTGATCTCACCAAACCCATGCAGGAGACCTGTTGTACCTTGTCTCTCCCTTTGTGTTCCCTGGATCCTTGCATTCTGTAAACCCAAATACCTTTTTTCCCTTGCAATTCCCCCAAGATGAAGTGGGGTTTTCCCCCATGAGGTAATTGTAAGACCCCAAATTTGTTAACCTGGGTTTTTCCCTTATGTCATCCCCCAAAACCCCCTATTTGTAATAAATTGTAACAGTTACAACCCCCTGTTGAATATGTAGACCCTAAAACCTTTAAATATGAACTTGTAAGTCCAATAAAGCATTCCAGCTTCTTGCCTCCCTGGGATCATCTTAGCTTTATTGACCTCTGCAAGGAGTTCTCTGTAGAGAGAAAGACCAGAAATACAGCCTGGCTGCTTCCAGATGGAAAAATATTTGCAGACCATCAGCCTCTTTGGAGCTGAACAATTTCCTTCTCTAACAGAGCACAGAGAAAAGGTCACTCTGAGTTTGAGGTAATGACTGCTGTTACCTACAGGAGGGACAGGATGTGAGCACTGAAGGTCTTGCTTTGTGCATTCCAGACCACAACTCCCTGAGGGTACCTTGTTCTGAGAATCTGTTGCAGTGAAGGCTACAAGATGTCTCTTCTCTAATGAGCAGTGAAGGAAGGCAATGTAAGAGTTGAAAAAAAATCATGGGATCACGGAATGGTTTGGCATGGAAGGGACCTTAAAGACCATCTCATTCCAACACCCTTCCATGGGCAGGGACACCTTCCACTAGCCCAGGTTGCTCCAAGCCCCGTCCAACCTGGCCTTGGACACTCCCAGGGACGGGGCAGCCACAGCTTTTCTGGACAACCTGTACCAGGGCCTTCCCACCCTCACAGCCAAGAATTTCTTCCTAATACTTAATCTAACCCTGCCCTCTGCCAGTTTAAATCCATTCCCCCATGTCCTATCACTCCATGGCCTTGTTAAAGCCCCTCTCAACCCCCTTTTAGGCACTGGAAGGGGCTCTCTGGTCTCCCTGGAGCCTTCTCTTCTCCAGGCTGAACAAACCCAACTCTCAGCCTTTTCCCACGGGAAAGGTGCTCCAACCCTCTGAGCATCATGTTAGATAAATATTTGCCTCAAATATTAAGATGCTTAAAGGTCTTTTATCCTACTGTCCCAGTCACTTTCTAATTTTTACTTTCTGGTTTTGTGGGTTTTCTTTTTGGCAACTGCTTCTGAAATCTTACAGTAGCATTAGCACCTCATCTCATCTCATCCCACTTCATCCTGCCTCACTTTTTTACTCTGGAGTAGCAACTAATCACAGCAGCGGGGATTTAAAATCCATTATGGCTCTGTGTTACAGCTGGAGGACTCTCTGGAGAACTGGGTTGGATTCTTCCCTCCACCATCGAACCGTGGTGTGTTTTTGGCCAAATCCCCTTTTGATTTTTTCTTGTTTGGTTGAAAATTCTCATTAAATTTAAATTTGTTGGTGTCTATATTTCTGTTTCTACTCTTGGGTGAGATTTATTTATGCAAGGTAGGCAGGTTACCTGTAAAAGCCTGAACTAGTCATCCTTCCAGATAAAAAATTACCGTCTTAGGTGCCTATTTTTCCCCAGGGACTCTAAAAAATGGAAGAGTAGCACAAACTGAGAGATGTAACTTTTAAATATTTATAATTAGGGGAGGTGAATTACATGTTTTATAAGTGGGACCTGAGGCAAAAATACTTCCAATATGTTGCTTATTTGAGAGGCCTAAATGGAGAACTCTCATGATAAAATTAATTGTGATCAATTAACATATCAACCTAAATTATTCTCTAAAGTTGGAGGAAGCATAACAAATTGTGGCTTATATTTGGCAGCCACACTGAGAAGAAACAAAAAAAAATACAAATGTGAAAGTCTTGGGTTCTGTCAGCTTTATTTTCAATCACTTATGTGGTCAATTAACGAAGAAAAACATAACACAAATATTTTTATTTGGCTTTTTTTGCTTTTAGATTTCAGCAGGAGCAGACTGTGTAAATATATAAAATAATTCTTTAGGCAAGCAGGGCCTCCCTTGGGCTTTCCAGCTGATTTTCTATGATCTTTTGGTTTTGTGCTAAGCTGCAATGAACAACTGGAGAGCGTGTCTGTCAGGACACGGTTTTCATTGAGAGAAAATTGAAGAAAACCAGGACACAGGCTGCAGAGAGAGCTTCCAAACAGCCAGCTGAGCTACTTGTTAGTGCTACGTGACTCAAAAATGCACAGTGATAATTTTGGAGGTTCATTACAGCTTGAAATTTCTTGTTTGTATGAGCTACCAAGCTCATGTTGTTATTCCTCCATTAGCCTCTTCAATCATTTAACAGCACAGAACAAATAAATTGGCTCTTTTTAGGCCACTTGGAAGATGCTCTCGACAGAGAAATGCTGGATTTCCTGGAGCAGTAAGTGCTGCAGATAAACAGGCAGGAAATGGCTCCTTTCTCTCTGGAATTAATAGCAGAGGGAAAAGCTTTGCTGGCATTCCAGACTGTCAACAGCCACCAAGCTTTTCCCTCTGCTCTTGGCCACCCTCACCCCCAGGGCAGCCTTATTCCACAAAAGGAATTCTGGGAGCCATCAGTTCTAACAGGAATGGCAGGATAAAGGTGGTAGGAAGGGTCCCTTCTGAGCAGAACTCCATCCACTTGATTAATGGGTAGAGAGATGATTTATGCAACTTATTAACAGGAACAGCTGTCTGCAATGGTATTTTTAGTGGCTGCATCTGCAATTAATCCCTGATCACAATAAAAATTGTTTAATAGCTAAAATTTTCTGGAGATGGAAAAAGACAGAACACCTGTCCCACGCTGGGTTTCTGTTGTGCTTCTTTGATGCAACTGTCCCCGATTCAGCTCATCTGAATGTGAATTGCTTTCATTTTCATCCAACTTTCACTCTGCAGAGAGGAAATAATCCTGGGCTGGTCCATCAGGGAAAGAAAACTGCTGGTATTCAACTGGTTTGAACAGCTCTACTCTGCTGCCAGCTGAAAATGTGTCTTACAGAGCAGGGGCTGTCAGATGATGGATAGATATTGCTGTCTAGAAGGTATGAACAGGTAGAAAAACAGACAGACAGGGCAGCAGATGAATAGATCTGCTGCTCCTGGATTGTTTCAGATGCCAAGATTACAAGTGTAACAGAGTGACTGATTGATTATCTTCCTTCTCGATACTTAATGGCAATAATAATACCCGGGGTCAATCTGCCAGCAGTTGCTCACGAAAGGTAATTAATCTGGTTCATACCCTTACCCAGGGGAAAATAAATTATGTATGCACCTTCCTTTGGTTGTCCTTTGCAGGCACAATTTCCTGGCTCCTAAAGCACTCTCACTCCAGACACAGAGTGAGGGTTTCTTTATTAAGAGGAATAGAAATTTAAAGCTCGTGAAAGCTCAGAAGGAAAATGTCAATCACCTGAAGGTGAAAGCAGTTAATAAACTTGAAGTTGTCTGTTCATCTCTGTGTTCCCACTCTCTGGTACCTAGAAGGAGTCAAATTCTCTGTATGTGCCACTCTCCCACGCTGCAAACTGCATGTGTAGATGAACAACCATTTTTTGAAAGAACACATTGTTGTGGGCAGACAGATGAAACTGGATTCATTTTATCTAAAATCAAGGTGTCTTCAGACCTGAGTTGGTCAGGCAGTTGGGCTAGATCAGCATTGTAGGTCCCTTCCAATGGAGAATATTCTAGGCTATTCTACTCTAGTCTGTTTTTGAAGTTAAATTTATAGGTGGCCAATGGAGACACACAGACTCCTCCAAATTTCAACTGAGTCTCTCTTAAGATGGGGTTGGATGAACCAGAGGTGGAAAGTTCTGGATTCCATTTTGTTGGATTTCATTTTATTGACTACAGAGATGGTCTACACAACCAGTTTAGGTTTGATTCCCAACTTCAGACTAGCTAATAGAAGGTTAAAGAACTTCACCTGCTTACTTGTTTTGTTTGGACTGATATATTTCCATCACTCACTAAGTTTCCTTTTATGTCTTTGAAGGCTTCCTGAA
Source organism: Neopelma chrysocephalum (assembly GCF_003984885.1). Classification (NCBI taxonomy): domain Eukaryota; kingdom Metazoa; phylum Chordata; class Aves; order Passeriformes; family Pipridae; genus Neopelma; species Neopelma chrysocephalum. Next base: position 2,030,193 of record NW_020897764.1, read on the forward strand.
CATATTCATGCCACCATTTCCCAAGCCTCCCCTGAGGCAATACCTAAAAGTGACAATGATGTCTAAATTGAAGATTTAAAGTTTGGCCCAGCAATGTAAGTTTAATTGCCATGCAGTCAGATTTATGCATAATTTGTTATGCACCTGTGAAAAATCTTTTCCTCCACCTATGCAATAAATATGCACAAAGACTCTCTTCTGCTTTCAGGCCTTTTAGCATCTAAGAGGACTAAACACTACAGGGGTGCTCTATGGGGCCATGAATTTTGATTAATTCTTCTGCAATTTGCATACCTAACTAAACATCTTTCCTTCCTCAGCTGAGCACTGCCACCAGCGCTTGGGATTATGTTCACTTCCCTTTACAAAGTTGCATTTCCTATGCATAAACTTTAAAAGAAATATTTCATGAAAGAAGACGCTGCTTCTCCAACTTCTGCTGTTCCTGTTCTTTCAGTCTTTGTTTTCTCTGAGGCTCTGAAATGCTTGAAGTCCCCATGGTTTCACTACCACTAGAGAGAGAGACTGGAATGAAGACTCGCCTGTGGCTTCTAACCCCCAGATAGGCATTAAAAATAAAATAAACTTTTCCTCAGCTGTAATACCCAAAGCATTGTTGCCATGGTAGCAACAGGGCCACTGGATAAATGCAGGGATCAGGCTTCATGGATCCCTCTCTACTTGGTTGGGAGAGCGTTGCTTTGTCATATGGCGTGGCTGGGGGTTAAAAACATCTACTTTGTCATTCACAACCTGCTTTGGGCATCCATCTGCTCCAGAATAGGGTCTTCCATGAGCTGCAGGAGGATTTCAGCTCCATCATGGACCCCCAAGGGCTGCAGGGGCACGGCTGCCTCCCCATGGGATCTGCAGGGGAACCTCAGCTCCAGCGCCTGGAGCTCCTCCCGACCCTCCTCCTGCACTGCCTGAGGGATCTGCAGAGTTTATCAGCTCACATATTCTCACTTCTTTACCTCCCTGAAGTTCCAGGTGATTTTTTTTTCCCCCTTCTTAACTCTGTTATCCCAGAGTCACTTCCAGTGTCACTGATGGGCTTGGCCTTGGACAAGTTGGCTCCACTGGACGAGTTGGCTCCACTGGACAAGTTGGCTCCACTGGACATGGGGAGAGCTTCTGGCAGCTTCTCCCAGAAGCCACCCCTGCAGCCCCCCACTACCAAAACCTTGCCTGGCAAACCCGATATAAAAACCTATAAAAATTAGTTGACTGTGTGTCAACACAGTTCTCACATGAAATATTTAGGAAATCGTGCATGGAAAAAAAACTTGCCCTGGGACCCGTTCTGCTCAGAGAATAACAAAAAGCACAGAGCTGAGCTCCTGAAATCATAAAGCAGATTATAAGGTTTTCCTTGTTTCATTGATTGTTTTTTATGTCAAACCTTTTTCTCACGAACACTGACGAAGCAGAGCCACAGAGAAAAGCAGGTTGGAAAAGTCAGTTCTAAGGGCCATGTTGCAGATCTGTTTGATATTTTTAGTTTGCTCTCTGGAAAGAATCAGAGCATGCAGCAGCAGCGTTCTCCTCTTCAAAGCCCTACCATCTGAGAAGTGAGGGTAATAAATTAAACATTTCACCTGTTGAACATGTCCAGGGGTGTCTCCTGAGTCTCCTGCAGAGGACTCTGAAAGAAGTAGTGCAGCAAACAAGAGGAACAATGGAACAGGCTCTGATGCTTTTCAGTAAGTTCACTTTGTTTCACCTGCTACAGAGGAGTTGCCCTGATTTTCTGTCTGGTGTGTAGGACCTGTCCTTTCTGGTTTTCTTTTGAAGGTAGCTCCACTTGCCATCTTTTTTCACCTTCTGTACCTTCAGTGTATCACAGAGCACCTCTGCTCTTCATTCTTATTCTCCTTTAACCTTCCTTCTCACTCTTGGTGTCTTACACGTCTTATTTCTTTAGAAAGCAATGGGATATTGAAAGAGTGAAGGGTCTGGAGCACAAATCTGATGAGAATTAGCTGAGGGAGCTGGGGGTGTTTAGCCTGGAGAAAAGGAGGATGAGGGAAGACTTTAGTGCTCCCTACAACTCCCTGAAAGGAGGTTGCAGCCAGATAGGGGCCGGTCTCTTCTCCCAGGGCACAAGCAATAGAATAAGAGCAAATGGCCTCAAGTTCCACCTGAGGAGGTTTAGATTGGATATTAGGGAAAATTTCTTCACAGAAAGGGTGGCCAGGGATTGGAACAGGTTGCCCAGGTCAGTGTGGAGTCACCATCCTGGGAGGTATTAAAAGACAAGTAAATGTGGCACTTGGGGACATAGCTCAGTGATGGGCTTGGCAGAGCTGAGTTAATGATTGGACTTGATGATCTTAGAGGTCTTTTCCCACTTAAATGATTTTGTGGAAAGGATTCATCCTACTTTCATCTGCAATTTAGTTACAAAAAAAAAAAGCACATTTACACATACACACAAAAGAGAGAGAATTCAACTGTGATTCTTGAATTGGGATTCATATGCTGTAATTTAGACACTTAAAGGCAGATGCCTAAAAATCAAATTTCTAAATTAGACATAGAACCCCTTAAAAGCCTCTGATGAGTGATAACACGTTTGCAGTATTGTCCATCTCACTGTCTTACACATTTTGCTTAGTTAAAAATAATGTATATCCTATTGACTGCAGAGGAAGCCTGTGACACACACCTTGGTTTGGATTAGATGAAATCCAACAATATGGAACAGTGTTTCTGATCCAAGACATTTTTTTTAACAGTTATTATTAAAGGTTATCAAAGTTTAGTTTAGTTTTGCCAAAATCCTGTCAGGAGGATCAGAAGAGGGAACGCGTGAGTCAGAAGGTCTTAGGTGGTAATTTTTAAACTTTACACCCCTGCAAAAGGAAGAACAGCCTGTGTTTCTCAGCTGCCTTGCCAGGCTGACTTTTACCAGGAAGAGGTCAAGCTGCACTCTACTTCTAAGGCTTGATCTCATTTGTATTTCACACACCAGCTCAAAGCTCAAACCTGAACCTCAGAGCTTAATTCCTGCAATTCCTGATGCTCCCGTGCTGGAAATGGGAAGGCAGCTTTGGTCAGGCTGGGATTTTTTTCCTACTGGTTGTGTTGACTTCTTCCTCAGGCAGAATGCAAGTTGCTGTAAGCACCCCCTGCAGAAGGGAGCTCTCCCCAGCACTAACAACCTCCCTTGAGCTGAGTCCAGCCTTTGTGCCCCCCCTACCAACATCCCTCCTGCTCCACTGCTGCCAGAGCCGATCCCTGCTCTCCAGCTGGGCGCTCACAGCAAAGCAGTTCGTGGCTGCTCACCGTGTTTGGGTATTTATTTGGGCTGCCCTGTTGCACAGTGGGCTCTCACACTGTGTTTTCACCCGGCACATGCCAATCCCTGCAGTTCCCTCACTTCCAGGGTGAGCACAGAGCAGCCACAGAGGCCCTGGACCCCCCTGCTGCCGTTTCCTCTGCACGTGTTTGCCCCGTGTGAAATCAGCTCCTTGCTGTTTGTCCAATTTCGCTGCTAAAAGCCTTGTTTTCCTCATCAAAAAAGCTTTTCAGCACTCCCAATCTCAAAAGCCTGTAAGAGGAGATGTGTTTTTTACGGGAATCTTTCATCAGAATATATTCCGCCGTTGTCTGTGTCCCTTCTTGCTGATGCCACACGCTGGCACAGACTGGTTACAACCTCTTTATTGAGATATTTCCAGTAGTTACAGTTCCTGGAGCTATTTTGTAAGTACTCAGGTAAACAGACACAATGGAGAAAAGCAACATGGAATCAGAGAATCATAAAATCATGGAATGGTTTGGGTTGGAAGAGACCTTGAAGGTCATCTTGTTTCAACCCCCTGCCACGGGCAGGGACACCTTCCACTATCTCAGGTTGCTCCAAACCCCATCCAAGGTGGCTTTATATCATAAGTAAAAGTATTATTAAGCAAATGTCTATTCCCACTGCTTAGGAAAATGAAAAAGTAAAATATTCAAAGTTATTTCATGGACTGAAATTGTATTGAAATGAGCAGGTCTGATACCTGGGTCTGCATTTTGGGGTTTTTGATAGGGCAAACGTTTCAGCACGAACTTTGTAATCCTTCTTCAAAATCAATGATCTGTGAAAAAGTCTTGTTTTCATTGAGGAAGGATTTTTGACGCACATATTGGACTCCAAAACCAACCAAGAAATCATTAAAAGAATGTTCCAGCCAGCTGTAATGGAAATGTTCTTCATTTTTCTTTGTTACTTTTATATTTCATTGCTCAATTATGTGGCTACAAAGAAAGACAAGTGGAACACTCATGGAAATGTAGCACATCACCAAGTGCTGAGCAGTCACCTGTGAAGCGAAAAAGCAGAAAAATCAGAGGAATTTAACTTCCTGCTGCCTCAGTCTGTCATTATATGACTCACCAAATATTCCTGTCCATCACATATCAGAACTTGAGGTACCAATGCTGGGTACAGAGGTAACAACTTCCTTCTAAAAGCATCTGAATTGTTTTTAAATAGCTGATAAATGGCAGCACCAAAAAGGAAAGTAGGGGGGAAAATGAAAAGGAAGAAAAAATAAAAAGAGAGAAACAAAAAGAACCCAACATTTTAAATGTGAACAGTGAATTAATCTAATTAAATTATATTCTCCCCTGTGTCTCTGGGAGGAAAGAAAATTACTGGTGTTCCAATAGTTGCTACTTTATTAAAAGCCACTCTATTTTTTCCCAAAGCTTTTAAAGCAGAGACAGACTGAGATTAAAATACAACCAGTAGTTAAAAGCTGCTTTCCTTTTGTTACTGAGCTTCTGAAAGGGCTCTCAGGAAACGGATGCATTAAAAGCTGAGGGAGGAGGACCAGCACTTGCACCCGGTCACTTCAGTGTATTTTGTCCTGTGCCAATGCCAGGGACAGCAAAGCAAATTCCACATTCCAGGAAAATGGGTAAGTACATGTTTAAATCAGTACTGACAAAAAAATTGTGACTTTCTGGGTAGTTAGGTGAGAAAAATCAGGATTTGAAAAGACATTGGGTGTATTTTCTCTGCTAAAAAGCCTGCAATTGCACTAGGAACCAAGACTGGGCTATAACTTCTTTTTTAACATGGGCAAAAAACCTTCTCCAACACCCAGAGCAGAAAACAGGGAGAGCTGGGCTGGCAGTTTGCTGATCCATGACAAAATTGGCTGCCCCAAGAAATGACTCTTGAGCAGCAATGGACCCAGGGCAGGTAGATTAGAATGTGTCCAGGGTCTGCTTGTCCATGCAGGTCTCTGAGAGTCTCCTGAATGTGAGCCCTGAAGCATCTTGTGAGGTCCTGACGCATCCCAGTGCAGGACAGCAGATGGGCTTGTGGATGCAGGAGGTACCCTGTGGGTGCCAAACTGAACTTCTGATGGTAAAACTGGTCACACCTGGTGAGAACCACCTTTGAGGAGTCTCCAGGGTGGTCTTGAAAACTGTAATTTTCAGAGAATCCCAGAATGGTTTGGGTTGGAAGGGACCTCAAAGACCATCTCATTCCAACCCCCTGCCACGGGCAGGGACACCTTCCACTAGACCAGGTTGCTTCAAGCCCCATCCAACCTGGCCTTGGACACTTCCAGGGAACCAGGGATGCCCACAGGTTCTCTGGGCAACCTGTGCCAGGGCCTCCCCACCCTCACAGGGAAGAACTTCTTCCTAATATCCAATCTAAGCCTCCCTCTGTCAGTTTGAATCCATTCCCCCTCGTCCTGTCACTCCAGCCCTGGAACAGGATCAGCACAGGGAGTGCAGACAATGGTCACCACTTTGTACCACGAGGAGAAGACCATTCTGGGAGGGACCATCTGCCAAAATATCAGTATTTCTATGGCTGATCTAGGTGGGATTCCTTTATAAGCCCTGGAGACCCAGCAAGGGGAGTCTGCAGTGCAATTCATCTCATTTTAACATCAAGTGTCCAAAATGGATCAGGTAAATCAATCCCAAAATGATCCATTCCTTTCTTTTGTCTATAAAGAGAGCCTGGGTTGCCTGGACTGAATTTTAGGTACTTACCTCTTAGACTACTAAATAATGTCAGCTGAATCCCATCTTTTCACACCTTACTAGATGGTAAAAATGATAAAAGATTTATTCTCCTGTCAAAAAACCATGAGACACACAGTTCCTATGGCAGGCATCTCTTCAGCAGGAAAAATAAAAAGGTGGCCAACAAAAGGGGAGCCCCTGATATTTTTCTGCAGTAGATCAGTAGGGTATTTTGATTTTTAATGGTGATAGTTTTCTGAATTTCCTGCTTAAAAATACCAGAGCAAATTTTACATTAATAAAGTGAAAGAAAGTCCCTGTTTTGGAATAATATAGTGCAAGTTCCAGAAAGAGAATGAAGCATGTGTTCAGCATTAAACACGTGAGTTGGTCAGTCTGCTTCCCACAGCTGGTGTGGACTGTAGCCCAAAGATGTAACAATGCTTCAGAAATGTTCCAGAGATTCTAAAATCAGCAAAAAAATGTTAATTTTTCAATAAAACATTGATATTTCCAAAATTTTTCATCTAGCCCCGGGTATGAAACTCATAGTAAGTTAATGTTTCCAATACCTTCATTGTTGCAGCCCTTTCTTTAGCAGGAGGAAAGTGCAAAAGCTATTTTCAGTAAGAACTGGAATTCTATTTTTTAATCCCCTGCATAAAATATGACAGCTCTGTAGTTTCTGATGGTGGCATGTGGAAAATATTTCCATTAACATTCACGTAGCCATAACATTTTCTTCCTTTCCTTTCCTTTCCTTTCCTTTCCTTTCCTTTCCTTTCCTTTCCTTTCCTTTCCTTTCCTTTCCTTTCCTTTCCTTTCCTTTCCTTTCCT
>NW_020897764.1:2037024-2043405 GCF_003984885.1 Neopelma chrysocephalum
CTTTCCTTTCCTTTCCTTTCCTTTCCTTTCCTTTCCTTTCCTTTCCTCTTTCCTTTCCTTTCCTTTCCTCTTTCCTTTCCTTCGCAAACCTTCCCAAACCTTCCCTCCCTTCTTTTTCTTTCCCTCCCTTCTTTTCCTTTCCCTCCCCTTCCCCTTCCCCTTCCCCTTCCCCTTCCCCTTCCCCTTCCCCTTCGCCTTCCCCTTCCCCTTCGCCTTCCCCTTCCCAAACCTTCCCTTCCTTTTCCTTCCTCACTTATCACTCACCAGAATCAGAATCCAGCTGCATTCCAGGTCTAGCTTTTACCAAAACTGATCCTCACAGAGATCACTACAAACCCACAGGGTTTTCTCTCAAAAGTCCATTGAAATGTATATCAACAACACAAATGCACTAATAAAACAAAATAACGGGGAATTGCAGAGGTTTTTTCACAATACTAAAGGGGCACCGTGTCACTTTTAGAGCTGACTGCACAAATGTCTCCACTGCTGTCACAACCAGGTGACCAAGTGACCACAGGGACACCCGTGAATGTGTTTCCCAGAGCTGAGCAGCCAAGCAGCTGTGCTTCCAAGCCCAGGTCAGCTGCTAATTCCTTCCTTTTTTTGGCATCTCAGGTGGATTTAAAGCTCTGCACAGCCCCAGCAATCCTGCTGCCTGTACCAGAGGTCCAGGCTTTGGCACCAAACCCACATTTGCTGTGTGATGGGATGTACCCTAAGACAGCCCTGCTCCTGGCAGGAGCTGTTTTAACTCAACCACCAGCTCCGAGGCACTGATTAATCCACCCAAATAATTCAGCCTTTGCTTTGTCAACTTTGCCATCTGCCTGTTTCTCTGTCGTCTGTCCCAGCTGAAGGGACAACCCCACAGAAACCATCTCCTCCCAGACACTCCCACCAGCAACCCAGGGGATTCCCACAGGGAGTGCAGTGTATTCCTACCGCGCTTGGACTTGTCTACGTTTTGCCATGGAAACTCATTGTGACCCCGAGTGGTTCTCCAGTGTGGCTGGAAAAGCAAAGTGGTACATTTTCCACTTGGCTGTCAGTCAACAGTGGCCTTGGAAACAGCTCCCAGGCTGCTCTCCAGCCCTGTTGGGTGGTCCAGGAGCCTGTAGATCACACTCAGGGATGAGGACAAGCTTCAGCCACACCTGAATCCGCACTTGAGATCTTACAACCTGTAAAAAGCTCAACAGATTTCCTCTACCAAGGAATATCCGGTGTAAATCCATGGCACCACCCTGAGAGGGACCTCTAGGTGCCTTTATAGAATCACAGAATCATCCAAGTTGGAAAAGACATCTAAAGCATTGAGTCCAACCCAGGCAAGCAGCAAGGGAAAGATGTCATATCCCAGCTGCAGAATGGACAGTGGAGCCCATTTGTGCTGTATGGAATACTGAGAGACTCCCTGGAGAGGCAGTGAAATAATTCACCCATCGAATGGAACATCTTAATCGATGCCTGTCCAGGGAATCCGTCAAAAGTACGATCCGGTTTCAGCGGGATGGGATTTGAGAAGGCCCCGGCTGCCATCTAGTGGAGTCGGGATGTGTCTTTAGACTAAAATAAATAAATAAATAAATAAGTAGTACATTTGGGAATAAAGGAGAGCTAATCCGTCATCTGAGGATTAAACAACCTCTTTACTTGAGGAAAGCATCATAAAAAATGAAGACATAAAAAAAATAAAAGACAAATGAAACAGGGGACAGAACCACACTGTAATCACAGGAAACAGGGGGATATTGGAATGATTCAAATAAAAATAGAGGATAAAGGAACCTCTTGCCACTGCTTCTGAAACAGTTTATGGTCTCTCTTGCACATCAGTGGAAAACCACACAAGGGTTTTCACACCCAATAAAAGGAAATTCTGGCTGTTTTCAAAGCAATCAGGTGGTATTTCATTCCTCCCACCCCAGCTTGTTCTCCAGCACGTGCACTTTGCAACACCACTGCACGTTTTTGCTGGGAAGGGTGGCAGATGTTTTCATCGGAAGTTCACAACTTTCTGTCCAATATTTTGTTCATCACTGCTGGTGGTCAAATCTCACACACAGAGCAGGGTGCAAGCTCAGAGCAGGCACTTACTGTGCTTCCCTGAGAACTTCCTGGACTCCAACCCACTTGTGGATCTGGTTTTTCCCAAATTTTCCATTCATTTCTTCAGCCTTATCTTCAACCCACACAAATCTTGAATGCCTGGGGAGGTGTTCAGTGTTGTACAGGGAATTTTTCAAGGAATAAACCTCTCACCTCCACATTGACACTGCTCATTTTCCTTTAACTTTCATTTTCCCTTAACTTTCATTTTCCCTTATGAAATTTTACTGTACATCCCACTGGTTAAGAAAACACAGTTAACACAGTGTAAGCAGATTATCAAGTGGGTTTTCTACCATCAAGCTGATTTGGACTCAGTGCTCTGTTTTACACACTGTTATCTGTTTTGTAAGGAGATGGAGAAAATCCTTAACCTGTTGATGCACTCAGTGTGCATTAGGTGTGGATACTTCTCTACTTTCTAAAATTAATTCAATTCATCAAATATGACCAAAAAGAGGTGTTTCTACAATTCCCTGTAGACATAGTCCATTGGATCAAGGGGCTTTATTTGGCTGGAAACCAACCTGAGTTATTAAAATAAAGCTTGTGCTTGGGCAGAGAAGAGGAGGCACCACCTGCCCTGCTCATCATTTCCCAAACTTGATTTAGCTCCAACAGCTCGAGGTGAATCCCATTCCCAGTTTAATGGTGTGGTTTTAGCTGTTTGTCCTGAACCTGGGGAACCATAGAATGGTTTGGATTAGAAGGGATCCTCAGGATGATCTGATTCCAAACCCCTGCCACGGGCAGGGACATCTTCTACCAGCTCTGCACATGCCCAGCTATGGTACAGATAAAATGCTCTGGAAAGTTGAGGGAGGGAAATAAAGAAACACAGATTCACTGCAGAATCTGTGTGCACATTCCAAATTTAAGGATTTATTGTATGTGTTTCTGCTCCTTTAATAAAGGTATTTATTTGACACAGCAGTTTTGTTCAATCACATACGAAGTGATGGGAAAATCCTGTTGCTCCATAAAATTACAAAGAATATTTTAACATTATTTTCTCATACTGTTAAATTTTAATATATATTAAAAATTGATAGCATTTGAATGAAAATACAGTAGAAATAAACATTCCAGTCATTTAATTTATGTCATGAATTATAAACATGGTGTACTTTTATTTGCGACTAAACAACGTTGTGTTCTGGAAGCACAAAAATCATGAAATATTCATACAAACTGCAATTCTTTTTTTTAAGCTCTTTAGTTATAGGATTTTCACAGTATGCTGTAAAATCATTGTCACTAACCAGAAACCTCCCCATCATTCTGATGTACTTTGCAGCAGGCAGGGGCTGATTAAAAGCTTTGTTCTTTGGGGATAATTGTACAACTTACAACTTAAGGACAGCATATTAATATCTTAATTTGATAATACAAGAGCACAATTGAGGCCAGACATTGCTGGTGTAGATGTAATTGTCTCTCTTGCTATCAAGGCTGAGGTGGATTATGTGTGTCTGATCTCAGTTTCCACTTCCAGAGCTTTCCCTGATCAGCAGGGAACAGCACTATTGTAATTAAAAAATGTTGCAGGCTTGTTCCCAATCCATTATAGATAGGCAGCCACATCCCCCTTTTGCTACAGATACAAAGAGGCAACACAGGGGATTTGGGATCTTACATGCAACGATTTCAGGTACAAATTGGTTCAGAAAACAAATTTTGCCAGTAGAGTTTTTATTAGAATAATCAATCTAAAATTCACTAAGCACTTTGGGGCACTTTATATATTTTTATGAGGTTTATCCTCTATAAGGTCAATGCCATTATCACTGTGGGACATCCCTTGGTGGAGGTGTTTGCACCAAGTGTTTACTGTATTAGATCTTGAATCATAATACAAATAAAGCAAAACACTGAGAAGCTGTCCTGGCTTCACTGAAATCTGAATTTATTTCATGATGCAAACCCAATAATAGTGAGCTTCACTTGGTGTTAGATAAAGTCAGAAGAACCACAAGGGTTCACTGATAGTCATTACATGATGCACTGTTTCATTTTGTTAATATAAAATATAAAATTTATGCTTTTAATGGGAGAGACTTCACCCTTGCTATCAATTGCCAATAAAGTTATTAATAGTTGTAATGTGTGGGGAAGCTTGTAAGGCACTAAACTAGACAGAAAAAAAACCTGTTTAAAAAGGTGATTTGCGGATGGAGAAAAGATGAAGAAAAAAAAAAGGAGGAAAAAAATGGGAAAAGCATAAAAAAAATGTTACCTAACTGTGCATCATAGAAGAAACTAATGAAATACTCTCATAAATACATGGGGTATTTCCATTCAAAAAGAGAATTGGAAGATGGGGTCATGTCATACTGTCATATTGCTTAATTTTAGGCATGTGGCAGGTGTATTTAAGGATAGGAAGAGAAAAATTAACCAGTATCATACAATTAGTTTTCATATGAGACTAAAGCCATGCCCAAATGACTTAACTTACATCTATGCTGGCAGAAACCTGAGAGTAACACCTAAAACTGAGCCTTTTTTTTCCCCCTTCTGCAGCTGCAGTGAGATCAACTCAAGCCCTTATGTCCTGGAAGCTCCATTTTCCTTCTGTCTTTCCTTATTTTACTTCTGTCTTTCCTCATTTTACTTCTGTCTTTCCTCATTGCACTGTAAACCCTGTAGCAATTTGCACACCCTGGGAATGATCCTCTATTTAAGCTCAGTTTTTCATTGCTCTGGCCCCGCTCCAAGTGAAAGTAAATCACACTTGGCCAAAATTATTCTTCAAAGGTTAAGGAGTTTCTGCTGCTCACACTTCTCATACCTGTTTTATCAAACATTGCATATGACAAACAAGAACTTGTAGAAAAATAGTCTTATGCAATAATTGTGAACGTGCTCCTGGTGTTAAACTCAGTATAAATTATCTAAAGTCAATCTTGAAAAATTAAATTGCTTAAGTTTTTAAATTAACACTTTATATTAAAATTGGATTTGCTGAAAACATAATGTAACTCAAATACCCATGCCATGGATTGTCAAAACTGATATTAATATTTTAATTAAATAATCAGAGTAATTTCTTCTGATTGTAACCATCTCTATTTCCAGTTTCAGCTGTCTCAAAGGCAAGTGTTCTCCCTGAAGTATCTATTTATTTTAGGAAGGAATAAAATTAGGATTCCATTCTCTGTTCATGTTAGAAAAAGCTGAGAAGTCTAGAAAAGGACAATGACCAGTGTGCAATAGCCTTATTTAGGTGATAAGGGATATAATTATGCCTATTATGTATTCTGCAGAGTCAATGGAAATTATTAGGACAGACCACTGTTATTCTTGATGTAGAGGGATTTGGAGCCAATCCCTTGATTCAGGCTTCTATAAAAGCAGAGAACAAGAGCCCTGAGAAGCCTCTGTATTCATGTGCCTTCATATCTGTTATTAACCTGTCCATTTAATGTCAGAGCCATCATGGAAACACCATTTCAAAACTTCAGGATTTAATTACAAGTCAGAAAATCCATTTGATACATCAAGACTCACGAGAGTCTTAATATGACACTTTCTATCACTGTTTGAGACATGGGGGGGCAAAAAATGCCCTCACACATTCAGAAATCAGCTGATGCCAGACAATCTGTGCAGCAGAAGAAAGAATTTCTTTTTGGTTTTATTGCTTTTCCTTTTATCTTCCACTTATGGAGCATGATGGTCTTTAGAGTAAATCAGCCAATATTCACAATTAATTATACACCAAGAGAAATGCAGCAGCTGCAGGGAATTTTCTGTCTCAATATATATGGGGAGAGATGGATAAAATTTTGATGCTTTCCTGAGTGATCGATCTGGGCTCCATTCTGATGGAGACCATGATCTTTTGGAGACTGGAAAAATCCATCTCCAGAAAAAAAGTCTCATTCAACTACCTCAACACTTGTGTTTACTGATAATGCCACTTTTCCGTGTCAGCTGGCTGTTGTGTGACACTGAAAGGCATCTCTCTGCTTGTCCCTTACTTTCCACCCAGCTCACCTTGAATTTTTCTGGATAAAGGAACAAAACCAGTGTAAACAACATCTTGGGCCACACATTGTAAACTATGTTCTAAGGAGTCACTTCAGAAATGGAAACAGGTTCCTTCCTCCCAGTGTTACCTCAGGTGCTCCCACACTCGGGTCTGAGTTCAGTCATTGCTGTAACTTCCACAGGGAGAAGAATAATGAGAATGAAACTATTAATTTTTTTTGGGGGGTGGGGGAGGATATTTTTTTAATTGGAAGAGAAAAGTACCTTCTTGGCACT
>NW_020897764.1:2043415-2189976 GCF_003984885.1 Neopelma chrysocephalum
AATTACACATAACTTGAAGGAGTGGAAAGTTGTGTCATCTAGTTTTTTATGTAAAAGGAAAGGAAAAAGGAAAGCAATTCCACTTTTCTCTGTTATAATTTCTGCTGTTTAATCAGACTTGGCAGCTTGCTGAAATGTTCAGAAGAGCAGAGTAAAACTGTGTTGATGCAATGACTCTCACTCGTTGGTGCAGTTTAGCTTTCTTTACTCCTTTCCAAACCCTGATGTTCCCATCAAAGAGGTTGATTGATCCAGTAATCTACAGGTTATGAAAACAATTGGGGAAAAAAACCCCACAGAAATAAAAACAAAACAAACAAACAAAAACCAACAAAACAAACAAACAAACCAAAGAAAAACCCAAACAAAACAAAAAAACACACACACAAAAAAAACCACAAACTAAAAAAAAAATAAAACCAAATAAAACTCCTCAAGTGCATACACTGGGAATACAAGTTTATTTTCAAATTTCTGAATGCTTTACAACACCGGAGACCAAAAGCACTCACACCTAAGAAAATAGAAGTCTCCTTGTCCATCCCTTGAGGGTCTCATTCTCTTTCTGTGCAAAAGTTGGCTTTTCTTTTTAACTGCAATAACTGCAAAGAGCAGTTATTCCTTAATGATTATTATGTGGAGCCTTGGCCTTCCCAACGCCTCCACTTTGCCTTCTCGGTTATCAGAAATATTCTAAACTGTAGATACTGAAATAACATCAGAACATGAGAGTGGTTTGGGGTTTCTTTTGTGAACTTTTAATCTTTTTTGCTACTAAAGAGACAGTATAAAAAGACAACGTAAGAGGGCGTTTTTAATCTTTGTGTTGCAGTTCAATAAGACTTTTGGCTTCTTATTTTCATTTTTACTGAATCAAAACAAGGATCAAAGCTTGAACAAGCTGAATAGACTCCAGCTCCCATTGCATGAGGATTGAATTCCAGTTCTCAGAGCTGAAGGGTACTACTGATATCCATTCCCTGGGCACTTAATTCCATATATTTATCAGTAAAAGCATAGAAGTGAACCAGAATAGCTGGTATTTGTGTTTGCTGTGATGCAGAGTGTATTGATGAGAGGGTTATTTCGTGTTTAGAAGGCCAGGCAGTGTTTAATCTGTCACTGCAATGCTTGTCCTGCAAAAAGTGCCCCATGAACAGAACTGTAGAAGTGGAACCTCCTCCTATTTACTCAGCATAAACTGCAACCAGTATGTTTTTTTTGGGGTTTTTGGTTTATTTGTTGTTTGGGGGGGGGCAGTTTCCCTAATCAGGTTTTTATGTGTGATTACTCCAGATCCTGGGGCATCTTCAGCACACAGATGTGGTCATTTTTACTCCAGAACTGGATGGCACAGTCCATCTCGTCCTCCTCCACACCGGCACAAGCCCGCACCTCTTACCGTGCCACCTCCGGCCAATTTCTGTCTGCACCTCAAAACCAAAGGAGAAAGCTATTTTGTGGTTAAATGCTGCTTGGGAGCAGACCAGTGGGAAAGAATCAACACAGAAACAGTGGCTAGAGAAGAAGAGAGAAGTTTTTAGACGTCTCAGTTCAAGTTTGTTCCCTTTCTAGCTGAGAAAGTAGGATCTTCCAGTTTATCCTGCCTGTCCCACCATGTCCATCTTCCTGCACTGATGAAAACTTCCAGTGTGGCTGGCTCAGAGTTTGCCTCCCGTGCTGACATGGGTAAATGAACTCTACTCTTCCTTTCAAGAATTAAGGACATATTGTATGTAGCGATAGGACAAGGGAAAATGGCTTTAAACCAAAAGAGAGTAGATTTTGCATGTTCTGAAGAAATTATTTGCTCAGAGGGTGGTGAGGCACTGAGGCAGGTTGCCAGAGAAACTGTGGATGCCCTATCCCTGGAAGTGTTCAATGGCAGGTTGGACAGGGTTTGGAGCAACCTGGGCTAGTGGAAGGTAATTCTACCCCCCATGGCAGGGGGTAGAACAAGATGAACTTTTAAGGTCCCTTCCAACCCAAACCATTCCATGATTTTGTGTGAGCTGATCCAGTTCTGTGCTCCTACTTAATGACCATGGGCACAATATCCAAAGCTTGTTATTCCAGCTGTCACACAATTAAATAAATGGAAAAAAAAAAGGTCCCACTTCCATTTTTAACTTACCTGGTTTCCATTTCAAGCCTGTGGCCTCAGTCCACTTTCCCCCTCTGAACTCAAAGGTCTATCAGCACTAAGCCTGAGGTCTCTAACTCCAGCACTCTAAATCAGGTTCTCCATCACTAGAATATTTTCTCAGCAATTTTTTTTTAATCTTCTCCTTTTTTTTTTAAGTATTCCTTTGAAATTTTTTTCTACTAATGGTCTCACCAACATTGCCTACACAATTAAACATGTTTGCTCCACATTGCCTGCTCTTCCTCAGTTGCTAAGGGGTGTTGTCTTGTTTCCATCTGCTTCTAGAAAAGTATGATCTGCAGCAAGTTTGTTAACCAACATTCCCCAATTTGTGGCTGAGAAATAATTCTGCTTTGCTTTTTAAGATGATGAGGGGAAAGCCAGCAGCAAGCAGGAGAGACTTTAGCTTTCTGTTGTTGACAGCTCTGTATATCATGAACTGGCATGTTCACAGAAACATAGAGTGGGTCCAGACCACCCACTAAAGCCTCCTGTCACATCTGATTCTTGTAAAAATGTGCCTTTCCAGATGTTTAATGGGTAGGAAATTTCTAAATTGAAGAGTTGTGCATCTGGAATGTCAGGCTGTGTCTATAGTTAGAAGGGATTAGGATTGTTAGTCAGTATAGTCAATAATCCATAGATATATAGACAGCATAGACAATAATTCACAGCCATAAACTCAAACAGAAGGCCAAGAGGTGTTAATGTATTTGAAAAGATTCAATTTAATATTTCAGAAATTTCTGATAAAATTCAGGAAATCTGGACTGTGGCACATGTAAATAATTAAATACTGTTTGAAAGCCTGATCAGCCCTAGACTTTAAACTTGGAAGATGAAGATTTGGTCAATACAGCCCAGGGAGTCTGGAGTGATTAGGGACAGGATTCACCTCCTAAACACACCTTTGACACTCCAGTGGAAGTCCTTTATGAGGAGGGAGGGTGGGAATGTATGAAACAGGACTGTCTCTTTTTAGGAGCTGCAGGCAGAGTCCAACAGAGTCTTAGTGCAGTTTGAAACTGAACCCCAGTCATACCCTAAAATAGCTACCTCAGCTACCCTGGAGTCAGAAAAGAAGGGGAAATTCCAGGGTTTCAACATATTCTAAAATATGGAGGTAAACTTTTTTGTCTCTTATATAATCCATTTAAGATTCATTCTCATCACAACATCTAGACTATAAAAATGGATCTGGATACTAAGATAAATGAAATTATTCCTGTCCCGTCTACAGTAAAGTTCTGAATTATATATTCTAAACAGAAAAACAGTTTTAGCAACATGAAAAATACTGAAAAGCTTCAGAAGCATAAGAAAAACACTGAAAAATAATATTTAATTATGGGGCAAACAACATCAATTTTCATTCCAATTTAATCATAGACCTTTGGTGGATAGAGATCTTTCTGCATCACTGCAGTAGTTTGTGCTTTTAGGGGATTTCCAAGCCCTGCTGTAGGGCAAAAATGTGAAGAAAGGATAAAAAATACTTGAGGGGTAGAAAAGTAGTAAAAGTTGATTTCTCCACTAGATGGCTTCATTCCCATGAAGATAATTGAGCTGAAATCCACGGACCTTGATTTCCATGTTAACAGACAATGCTGAGAAACTGCAAGATTTGATTATCTGCTTGTATGGAATTGATGTTTTTGTTGTGTATATTTGCCAGTGAAAGCAATATTGTAGAGGATATAATTCCCTTACCTCTTGGTTCAGGAAACAGTAGAGGACTGCTACAATAAAGCCCTGAGAAAGACCAGAAAAAAAAGTTTTGGGTGTTAGCAAAGTTTGAAAAAGCCACTGTCATTGCCTGACTTCATGATGTGAATTAACATGTATCACTAGAGGTGGGAGGATTGCTACAAATTGAAAGATATTTTCTGTATCTCCAGTAAAGCTGAATAGCCAGATAAACACCTGGTAAGTGGCATTTCATTAAAGTCAGTAAAACAATACGAATTTACAAGAATAGATGACGTGGCAATTGAAGTTCTCCCACGACAAACATGTCATCCATTCTCCAGCCAAAACCACTCTGAATTAATTCTTTACACATTATAAATCAGTAAGGAAAAATGGACTTCAGAAGGAGATCCACGGATGGAGCTCATCCAGCTTTCCAGTCAACTTCCGTGTCTTTGCAGTGTATCAGATGAGGTCTATTTTCTGCCTATTGAACCTGTTAAAATCTGAACTGATATAAACTCAGGACAAGCCCAGGAGGTCAAAGGACCTACATGAGCAGATACCAGCCCAAAGCCTCACCCTTTTATTCATTAACTTGTTCATTAAATTGTTCATTAACTCAGTGAAGGTCCTCTCCCTGTACAGAGGGTCAGGATTAAGATGGGCAGGGTCTGTTGGACAATGGATTCAATCCTCAAGAGGACCAAACCAACCCTGGATTTTTGGTGATTCTGACTGACAAATGATGCCATGCAACCATTCAGGGGGAGATATGTTCCCTTGTGAGGTTTGGTGGGATTCCCACAGTTGCTTCTTGGAGACTCTGAGGTGCAGCACAGGGAGAGGGAGGGAAGCAAAGGATAGTTGGGTGCTATTCTTTTTAGGAGCTGCAGGCAGAATCCAGCAGAGTCTTAGTGCAGTTTGAAACTGAACCCCAGTCACACCCTAAAATAGCTTCCTCAGCTACCCTGGAGTCAGAAAAGCAGGGGAAATTCCAGGGTTTCAACATATTTTAAAATATGGAGGAGAAACTTTGATGTTTCCTATATAATTCATTTAAGATTCATTCTTCTCACAACATCTAGACCATATAAATGGGTCTGAATATTAAAACAAATGGAGTTATTCCTTTCCCACCTAAGGAAAATTCTGAATTATATATTCTAAACAGAAAAACATGTTTATCAACATGAAGAAATACCGAAAAGCTCTTAACTCAGGTAGCCAAACCACCTGGGGGATATGTCAAAGCAGCCCCAGGAGCTGTTCTGGTTGGCACTGAACTCCTCGAGCTGTCCATGCCCTGTGTGCCAATTCAGAGCAGTTGGGGGCATCCACCAAATATTTTGCAGGAGGGAAAGTGATGTGGCATTGCTCAGGATGGAGCTCTGCATGGGCTGGGACATGCACCAGGCACTATTCCATGTTTATGTTTGCTTATCAAATTATCCTTGGCCAAAAAAATCACTGAGGGGGCTGGACCTACAGCTTCAGCTGCCTCTGGATAATTTAACATCAGCCCAAATCAGCTTGTTAGTGAAGTCAGGGAAGGTGTGTGGACTAGGACTCGTAGCAAAGATTTTCAATGCTTGACTTTGACCCAGCATCCAATTCATACACTTTTCTGAAAGTCTTGGCCTTGTATTTGCAAAGTCTGCAAATCTGCACTCAAGCCCAAAGCCAGGTGGGATGGAGGACATGTCTTCAGGGATTGTGACCCAGCAAAGAACCATCAACTTGGTGAGGAAACACCGGATTCAGGATCCACTGATTTTTTTGTGCAATCCTAGTTGTCATCTGGACACAAGATTAAATCAGAAAAACTGCTAAGAAGGAACTGAAGCCTCTGGGGTCGCTTTACCTGGAAAGATCCAATGCAGAGCTCCAAGTAAAGCCGGACCCCCAGGCTGGTGTATTCCGGGAGGAAGTTGAAGACAATATAATGGGTTCCAAATAATGGAATCAGGAGCAGAGTTGCCCTTGAGAGACGTCTGGCACAGCACATGAGAAGAAGAAAGGTAACATTATTTCCCTCAGTAAAGACTAATGCACAAAGTATGGCACAGTAATGAACAGAAGTGAAAAAACCCTTAATATATATACATATAAATATATGTAACAGAAATTAATATGCAGGCTCCCTTTACAGGTCTTATATAGGAAAAGGTAACTTAGAGGGTAATTTATCCTGCTCTAGATCAGACATATAATGCAGATTCAATTAATGGTTTTCTTGCCTCACAATTGATTTTAATTGGAAGGTAGACATCTGAACTCTTCAGAATATATTATGTTGGCCCATATTAGGTGAATTGAATCTTATCCTTTGGCAGGTTTCCTTAGGAATGGGACAAGGTTGGGAATTTCTAAAATTTAATGCCAGTTAAACAGAGCTTGTCTGTGGCACTGAACAAGTACTTCTCTATTTAGAAAATATTATATGAGTTTTTATTATTGAAATAATTGATTTTTTAAAAATTATACCATACATTACCTGTACTGAGAGGAGTTATTGAAGTTGATTTGCCTGGGGTCTAATTTTTTCAGCAAAATTCTGATGATGTTGACAAAGAGGACAAAATTGACCTGCTCACAATATTTGGGAGAGGGGGGAAGAAGAAGAAGAAGAAAAAGCAAAGCTTAATTTCTTATGTAAAACTTCTCAATGAAAATCTGGGGTGGTTTAAATTTTAATTATGATGTATTGTGTGCAGTTTCAATGGTGTCAGTGTAAGGTTATTAATGTTATTTCTATTGGCAGCATTCAGGTATGTAAATAAATTACATTCCTTCTTAAAGAAATGGCTGAAGATGAAAACTTGAGAATCTGACTTTGCTAAGCAAAATATTTTCATCAGTACCTTGTGTGACTCTTTTACTTTTCGTAGCTCATATCACTTGGAATATCTTTTGAGATCACTGTTGCATTAAGTTTTTGCTGATCTCTTTAGACATTGTTATTGGAACTTATCTGGCTAAATCTCTCTGCAGTGAGATACCTCCATCTGAGCTGATCACCCTGTTCTGCCTTTGCCAGCAGTGGAGAGCCAACAAAGCCTCAGGAGGTGTTGGGAACGACTCATCTCCTCCCAGAGAAGACATTTATTTTAAGTCAGAAGCCAAAAGCACAGATTTCTCTCTGTTGACTCTGAAGGAGTCTCCGAGGAGCATTAGCTCAGCTCCAAAGCTCGCTAGGGTCAAGCCTAACTTGCAAATCAAATTTTCTACGACTGCAATTTGGCACAGATTTACCCAAAGTCTGTGAGGCTGCTCGGTTTTCCACAATCAAAGAGATTCTCCCTTATGCATCTCTGTGTGTCCATAGACACCAGCTCTTCTTTAGGTGAGGCTGGATGCTCCATTTTGCCTAAGAACATCCTCCTTTTACCAGAAACTCCAATCTCATTTTATCCATCAGCGATGCCTCCTGTACATTCCAGCAGAAAAATCATCACTGCAGTCCCTTGGCTTCTGATGTGGATGTCAGAAGGGGGGAAAATAATGGAGGTAGGAGGAAATGCAATAATTTATTGAAATATGATGAAATATAACCAGAATTCGACTTGAGATTCTTTATTCACATTATTTATGCATATCTTTAAAGCCCTTTCCAAACCAAACCATTCCATGGGCCTCATTTGCATGCAGCTGTCCTCCAAATAAATTAAGCTTTTAATAGCTGGTCTTAAGCTCCAGTAGCTGCTTTCTCAAAAGCACTGCTTGGGTTTAATGACATGTGGGAGTAATTTTATATGATAATTCATTTAAAGCCCATCAGTTTATCCAATAAATGTCAGGCTCAAGAGTTATTATCACTGTTATCAGCTACGAGCAGAAACCTACTGACCTTGAAAGTTTGTGCTAAAATTTATGGCTGCTTCTGAGGTTTTATGCTGAAAAATTGTTTTGAAATATTATAAGGATGGTTCAGCTACTCACTCACGATTAATTTCAATTACGTGACAATTTTATGAAGGTTTTAATTTGTTTGAAGGACATTTGCTTTGTAAGGGTGTCAGTTCTCTGCCCCTTTATAGTTTGCATTGTATGTAGGCAAGTTTACAGTAGAAATTCTACCATTCCTCTTCTCAGCAAACAGTAACAAGATTTTAATTAAAAAGCCTTTTTTTCTCCTAATTAATGTTGGCAAACTCAGAGGCACCTACCCCCACAGAAATTATAATAGGTCCTTTGATTAGCCACCAGTAAGGAGAGCCTTCATTAATATCCCAGCATCTGCAAAAAACAACAATTTAGAAAAAGACAGGCATGTAATCACAGCAATAAATGAGGAATATAAATCAAGAACATAGAATAATGTAGGGAACAAGGACTTACGCAGTGTCTTCAAAGTAGAATTTTGCCAAAATCCATATAAGAGTGAAAAGTGTAGGAAAACCTGTCAGAAATTTAAACAAAAATTGGGGTTTTCTGGTTTCATCAAATAATCCAAACCTTGTCCACTGAAACTGCTGTGATGATACAGATAATTCATTTTCAGTGCTGGAATCACCCATTTTGGTCTCCTCATGTAAGAGGAATTGTTTTAAACTTGAACTATAAACCTAAAAGGAATTCTTCTAATTCCCAGGGTGGAATGAAGCAAGTTATGTCTCGTTTATCTCTTGAAGGTAGAAAGGGACACAGAAGCTACTTTGCACATGATATAGTTCTGTCCCAGAGGACTGAACTTGCAACCTCTTGCTCAGGTGAACCCAACTCACCTGTGTGCTCTCCCTGAAGGTGGCACTTGTTTGCTGAGAGCACATTAAACCCCAGGTTTAAGTGACAAGGGTGCTTTGTGCAGGACAAAATATTTAGGAATTGCATTTAGCAAATCTTAAAATAATAGCACTATTAGCACTTCACAAACACAGGTGATACTCTCTATCTCGAGCCTTCCTAAAAAGGCACTTGAAGTCTCCCTAAAACACCCAAAGTTATTCAGTTTGCCGAGTTGTCAGGCCTACATTAACCTTTGGTGGTAACATCCATGAATTGTCTTTCTCAACTGACCAAAAAATTCCTCTGGGCAAGTGCATTCACGTGCCATAAAGGAGTTCTCTGTTTTACACAGGAACTTGCTCTGGGCTGCCACTTAGTCTCTGATTTCTGGGTCTCCATTAGGTTCTGAACACTCAGATTTATTCCAGACTCCACCAGAAAGGGTGGGGGTGTTGCTGTTTCATGCTGTTATTTAGTGGATGGGGCTTTTTTTTTTATGCAATTGCCCAATGCATAAAATGGGCTGTAGCAATATTAGGACAACAAAAACTCCTGCTATGACTCCAGATGGACCCATTCTCAGGCTGTGTAACTATATTCTGCATGAACAGGAGCAAGTCACATCTAACTTTGGTGTCTGTGATAGTTCCTTAGAGGTGGCTGCGTTTTCAGTGAGGAGAAGAAGGTTGAGACTGAATCTCTCCCTGTGGGTTCCCAAATATACCTAATTTTCCACTTATTTCACTGGTACTTTAATGCTGTCCTTTAAAAAAAATGATTGTTCCTCACTCATATGCATGTGAAAACAAAATCAGAGCAATGCCTAAGTTAGGTAGTTAGGTAGATTAGATTCCACATCCAGTATTTTTAATGGGATGGATCACAGAATCAGAGAATCATGGAATGGCCTGGGTTGGAAGTGGCATTAAAGATCATCCAGTTTCAACCAGTAGGGACACCTTACACTAGATCAGGTTGCTCAGAGTCCCACAAACCTGGCCTTGAACACTTCCAGGGATGGGGAGTCCACAACCTCCCTGGGCAACCTGTGCCACCCTCACAAGGAAGAACATCTTCCTTGTCCCATCACTCCCTTCCCTTGTGTAAATTCCCCCACCAGCCTAATTTTAAGCCCCCAGTAGGTACTGAAAGCTACTGTAAGACCTCCCAAGCCTTCTCTTCTCCAGGCTGAACTTGTTTAGCATCTTGCCTTTCACTAATTTCCTGGGAAAGCCTTACTTACCCCAGCCAAAGAGGACAAGCCACCAAAAATATCTTCTTCCATGAGAAAGGGATGAGAGCAGCAGACAGTTTAGGTAAAGAGCCTCCACCAGCAGCCACATGAAGTTGGTCATCATGAAGTAATGACAGAAAACCACAGAGATCTTGCACTCAGTCTAAGGAACAGGACAGTCATAGTTTAAGGTGGATACAAGTGTTTGATTTGCAGACGTAGCAGACATCTGTAATTCTGGTTTTGAGTTCTACAAAGAACAAGATCTCACTATTGCATGATGTTTAAAATGAGATCTTCAAATGTAAGATGGCCTTTTGAATAATAAGACTTTAACCATCATAATACTTTGGAATCTCCACTGTATTTTGCTTTAT
Source organism: Neopelma chrysocephalum (assembly GCF_003984885.1). Lineage (NCBI taxonomy): Eukaryota > Metazoa > Chordata > Aves > Passeriformes > Pipridae > Neopelma > Neopelma chrysocephalum. Next base: position 2,053,590 of record NW_020897764.1, read on the forward strand.
ATCTCTGTGTTAGAAATGCAGCTTGGGCTCCCAAGCAGGTGATTTTTTTCACAAATGCACTGCTTTCAGTGTATCTTCAGTGTCAAATGCTTCTTGGACAAAGGTTCAAGGACACATTTTCCTCCTTATGCTCAACTCTAAACCTCTGTGTGGCCATGAGCAATGCAGAGGAACCATCCCACAAACCTGTGTTTGAAAGCCATTGCCAGGTTGCCAAGATTTTTTGATTACTTAGTACCCGCAGTCTTTTCTAGTTTACAGGTCAGAGTTTCCAGTCAGAACATGAAATCCAAGATTTCCAGAAGAATCAGCTTTAAAAGTTGTTCTATGAGATACTCAGGAGTCTTCAGATTTAGGCTTCAGATTATAGAAAGGTAACAGTGAAATGATACTACTTTTTGCTATGTGAAAGTCTAAATTTGATTTAGAGTACTACAAGACCACAAGCTGATGCTTTCAGAACATAGAAGGGCCACATTTATGGAGGCAAAACATACTGAATAAAAGAATTATATAACTTTCATTATAGGTTAGAAGGAAAAAAACAAGCAGTAGTAAAAAAGAGCCCTGAAAATGAAACCATATATAAGTGGTGTGTAAAAATATCAAGTACCACAGTATCCTACTTTTCATGTGCTTACTGTAGAGAAGCTGCAGTGATCAATGCCTTCCTCTTGGAAAAGGACAGCATCCTTAATGAAAATAGCAATAGCTTTTAAGATAAATGTGAAAAAGAGCTGCACATGGATATAATTCCTGGGACAGCGAAGCCTCCTGGAAGAAAAGAAGAGAGGTCTTTCTCAGCACAACTGGCTTGTGCTGGGGGTAATTAAAATAAGCAATAAGCCCTTATTTCATCTCATTTTCACTTCCAGACATATATGGGAAGAACACTTGCATATGCTGAGGTCTTTCAGGCAGAGATAGAAACCTTCCTTGTGTGAAGCAATTCACCCACAGTCTACATCTCAATCTCTTTCCTTGTTAGATGGAGGCCTGGGGATGTTTCTGGCCTGCCAAATTTAAGGAACCTGGAATTCCTTAAATTTATGTTTGTGCTCAGTACACCCGAGCCAGGCTTCTGGTTGGCATTATTTTGGGGCCAATCCCGCATTTGAGGAATGATTCAGACAATGGCTAAACCACTCCCGAGACCAAGCAGGCAGGGATATCCTGGAATAAGCAGATACTTTTCCCAATGGACAGGATAAGAGTTGCTTAGAAATATTTTCTCTATCCTATGCATTAAGTTGCATTAAACTCCTGTGCAGACAACCTTATCCAAAAGTAAAGGCTTTTTCCTTACTTTACCAAAGTTACTTTTATGAATTGAGAGCAGAGAAGGGCTTTAAAACAATTCAGCACATCTACTTTAAATTCAATTTGACACATCCACCTTAAATTCTCACTTAATTAAGTTTAAATTTTGACTGTTATTAAATACAGATTTTTGTGGGAGTTATACAGCTTCAACTTTATGTTTTCACTTGGACATGAAGATTTTAAGTTAATAAGCAAAGAGTTCCATTAAAAGCTGAATTCCACCCAGCTCCAGTAACCTGGGGGTCACCTAATCTCAAAGTTCACCCAGAGTGGGCAGAATTTTATTGCTGACCTCAAATGTCAACCCCATTGTTAAATATAATTTTTTTTTCCTCCCTATTGCTGTGTCTCTTTATGTCCATTGTTTCTTCCTTTCCCCTCATTTGGGCTGCTTTGTTTTCCTGAGGTCAGAGTGGATGTCAATAAACATATCTGTTGGCTTCCAGACATGAACTGGGAACCAACAGAGGTCAAGAAACTTTCCCCAGAGAACCCTGATTCCCACACCAAAATAATAAAACTCCAGACTTTTTTGTCCTGCAGAAATACAAGAAATAAACAAAGATTAATAAAATGAATCCTATGTGGCAGCAAACATTAAATATACATTAAATGATAAAATAAACGAGCAGTTTTATTCCAAATACTATAAATTATACCTGAAAATACCTAATTGATGGATAATTCATTAAGAAAGAAATCTTACCAAACATAGGCAAATTTTGAGACTAATTTTAAAATACGTCTTTGTTTATAAATTTTCCAATAGTAATTTATACGATGCCATAGGAACATTGTTTCACAATCAAGTACCTTGTGCATGTTCTTCTTATTAATATAAAATTCCCTGAAGCCACACAAGGCAAGCACACATTGTTTATAAAGAAATATCCTTATTCCAGCAAAAGCAAGTAAATTTATCTCTTGGTTATTCAGGATCAAAGTGAGTTGCTGAGTTTTGCCAACATTCAGCCAGGGTTTATTTCCCAGCTCTGATTCTCTTTCTGCCTGGCTCTCTCTTATCACTTCTCATTTCAACTTTAATTTAACATTATTAAACCAATATGGCTGGAAATCTTTATTTTTGTTCATCAGGATTTCTATCTATGTTATTTTTAATGTCTAATGTTGTCTTCTACAGTGCAAGATAAAGAATTCTGCTAAAAGAATCAAGGTCAGAGGACACCTTTACCTGAATGCAATAAGAACTGTCACAGCAATGATGAGTGAGGTGATGGACACGCTGTATCCTACAGTGTAGATGATCCTTATAGTAGAAAAGTAGGATTGCTATAAAGGAATAGAATTATTTGTCACAGAACTTGCAGCTAAGTGACAGCTTTTTTACAGACTCTGGCAGTTTTGCTTTGTTTGGTGCTTCCAATCATTTCATACCCCTGACTGCCTTTTCTTCCCCCTTTTAATCCCACAGCAAAAATCAATTTAAATCCCTTGTTATGTTTCTTTTGTAAAGTCCCATTCCATAGTTACGTGGATACAGCTCAATCTGACACCAAAACATGTATTGATCAGGGGGGTTTGAAGCTCATTCATAAAACCATAAACACCAAAGACAATCTTTAATGAAAGCATTGTTAAAAACCAGATGCATTTTTACAAATACTGTATTTTATAGTATAGAATATTTTATATGCATTTTTTATAAATACTGTATTTTATATTTTTAATCCTGCTGACAGCTGGCTACATGATGAATGCAGAATTCCATCAGCCTTTCCCCGCGTTTCTCCACTTTCCTACTCTCTACTTCCTTATTTCCAGTTTTACCATCTATTCTTCCTCTCCCTTTCTATTGTGTTCTAGTTACTTGGTTTTTTCTGCTTTTTTTTTTCCTCCTCTGTTTTTCTTGCTGCCAAACTCAACTATCACTCAGCCAGGACATCGACCAAAACCCATTTCAATTCAAGTGGCACCTCTATCGGACACAATCTCTGAGTGAGGATAAGTTGACTTCCACAATCACACATGAAAGCAGAAAATAAAATTAATAAGCTCTAGGCTGCAAATCTTTCCCTTCAATCCAACATGAGCCATCTCTTGGGTGCCATTTCAAAGCTTTGATAACCTAAAATCTTCACAGCTGTGCAGGGCATTGCTACAGTTCACTGTGGGGAAGGGGATATACTTGTTTTGAGTCCTAAGTGTAACTTCAGGCATTATATATAAGGGTTCATTTAATTTATTTTAGGTGCTTAAAAATTAGCTGCCTAAGTATGAGCAGCTGAGTCTGGAGTAAAATGAGGAATGTGAGAGCCTGGCCACAGGACTGAGCTGTTTAAATGTTGACACAATCCTGTTTCTTCTCATTCTCTTTCTTTTCTAGTTAATGAAGGGAAAGAAACACCCTCAGAAGACAATTCAACTCATGGGAAGATGAGACCTTATTGGTTTCTGACAGCAAGAAAAAGGATCTGTCACCACTCCTGCCTTAGCAAGTACAGGTCATAGAATCCCTGACTGGTTTAGGCTGGAAATGACCTTAAATACCATGTAATTCCAATCCCTGGTTTAGTGGAGTGAAACATTTGGTGCTGAGGACTCTACATCCATGGGTGAATATTTTTCACCATCCATAGTCTAATCCCATGGGCTGAACATTTAATACCAGCCAGAACACACCAGGTGCACCTTGAATTTTTCTTCCAGTTTAGTTTTATCCATGAGGAGATGGGTTATCCTTTCCGAGAACAGTAAATGCAGTAAGTGGGGAGAGCCAAGACATATCCCTGAAAAGCTCCCGCCTGATCCTATCAAAGCACTAATATAGGTCCACCTTGTAGTGATTGGACTTGATTTGAACCATAAATTTTTGAGACTGATGAAGTTGTATGATATGGAAACCAGGCATAATGGCCTCTTTTTTTTGTCTAGTGGATGAACTGTGAATTGTATATGATTATCCAAGTTCCTGACTATGCACAATTCCTGCCAGAGCTCAGAGAAGTACCTCAGAGCTGGAAAGCTTGCCAGTGAGTCTGGATCCAGCACTCCATGAGAAACATCAAAGCTGTGCTAGGCTGACCTTAACTGGCAACAAATCAGATGTGTAAAGCACAGAAAATAATCAAATCCTAACATTGATAAACCTACAACTGAGGAGTTTGCCTTTAGGTAAAATAATAGAATAATCATAGAATGGGCTGGAAGGGACCTTAAAAATCATTTCAGTCCAACCCCCCTGTCACAGGGACACCTTCCACTATTCCAGGTTGCTCCAAGCCTCGTCCAGCCTGGCCTTGGACACTCCCAGGGATGGGGCAGCCAAAATTTCTCTGGGTAACCTGTGCCAGGACCTCCCCCACCCTCATAGGAAAGAATTTCTTACTGATATCTAACATAAATATACCTGCACTGGAGATTGCTTTTACCCCAGCAGTGTAAGGAAGCAATAAAAGAAGGGAAGAAAGAGAAGAGTTACACTTCTGTGTGTTTATTTATGCAGAGCAGCAGGTGCTGAGGCTTAGAGCCTGGAAAGGAAGTTTGAGTTAAGCAGTTATAGTAGTCAACACAAAAAGTAATGGGAAGACAAGTGAAATCTCCCCGTGATGATATAAACTATGTTTTTATCCACATTAATTAGGAATCAAGCACATAACCTCTAGATATCACCAACTGTCAAAACCTGGCTGAAGAATTATGTCAGATTCTGATCTGCATTACTTACATATAAAAAACTTTGAGACTTTTTTCCTTGATGAATTAGATATTTTATGCAGAATGAGAAACCCAAACCCCTCTTGTCCTTAGATATTACTGAATTTTGAACAGTGGTGTTATAGCAGCACATCACTGGTGCTGTGATATTACAAATCCATCTTGCTGACTGATATTACTGAAACGTCTCAATTCATATTTTATGAACATTTTATGATACATCTCTAGTTATATCTGTAGGCAAGTTCATGATTGTTTGGAATTTGCAGCTGGCTTTGTTTTTATTACACTCATACACATGAATAATAAAACATTCCTAGTTATTTTCCAAAATAAGTGGCTAGAGTCAAATCTGAATTACATTTCACACTTAGAAAGAAATTTCAGCTTCAGCTAAGCTTCCCTTTGCAGTGTTCTTCAGGAATAGAAAGGAATCCTATAACATCAGCACACCACTCACATATTTTTCTGTAATTAAACTTACTTCTTCAAGGGGAATCTCATCTTCTACTGGACAGGCGACATGGTAGGGAGGGAACGGGTCAGACCAGCCTTTCCTTGTGCAGTTCCTTTTCACTATCCCAGCTGAAACAGAAGCACCTAATTTTTTCCAGTGGAAAGCCACATAATACAGAAAATAAAACCCAAGAGAAGACCTCTGGCTGGTACAAAGGCTATACCAGGAGGAGAGGATCATGTGCATTGTCATCACGCAGAGCTGATAGGACACTTTGTGTGTGTACATTCAGGTCATCAGACACAAAACTTTATGATTTATCTATAGACAAACAATGGGAAAAGAGGTGAGAGAACCAAGGTGATGGAGTAGAGGTGGGAAGGAGTAAAGAATTAATTAAATCAGAGAACAAGAAGTCCATTGGAGAGGATTGAGAAGCACTGCTCCATCAGACTTCTGCTTTGTACAGCACTCACCCTTCTAATATATCCCTTCCCATTCCCACCTCCCTTGGGGTTTGTTTTCCTTGCAGACCAGAGGCTGGGATAAGCAGTTCCTTCTATGAGGATAGCACATTTCCATAAAAAGATTTATGAGTCAGATGAAGGATAAATCCAAGAATCCCATGTCAGGAAATGAATCTGCACAGATGAAAGGGACTTTCCTTATCCCTCGTTTATAACAAGCATGTGTTGGGTGAGGCACAGCTTGGGCTTTACAGCTTCTTTTTCTTGTGGAGCTGCCAAATCCAGGTCTGTCCTGGAAGATGGTTTCCTCCTTGTGGGCTCACAGTCTGTTCCTTGCCATATTCACCCACAGAGCAAGCAGACACAAAGGCATCAGTTTGCAGTTTTGCATTTGACCAAACACGTGTGCTGCTTCGAGGACTAAGTTCTGCTTGGTATCTCCAAACTTACTCTTAGAGAACAATCATGTTACTCATTCCTCTGCCTTTCATTTCATCCCAAACCAATCAGAGCACAAATCTCAGAAAGCCCAGTGCTTAAGTTCTGACCTAGACAACCTCATGTGAGCTTTGTCGAAAACTCACACAACCAGCTGATCCCAAAGCCCACGGAAACCCTTGGAGTCATTCTATTTATTTCAGTGGATCAGGGCCTCATCACAGACTATGGATAGTACTTAAAATGTGAGCAGAACTGCTGAGGTCCCTCAGATCCTACTAAATTCTTTGCAGTGTTGCTCTGATCCAGTTGGAGAGTGGGAACATGCAACTTTCTGTCTTCACCCCCACTTTTTAGAAACGCTCTTCCAGGCAACAGAAGAACGGGAGTACAACCCTGACAGTACATCACCTGGCTCCTTCATGAAGTGAAGGATGATGTTTGGGCATGGTAAGGCAAGAGTCTCTCCAGCATCTGCCTCTGGCCAGCACAGTAATTTGTCCCAAGTCCTCTTGCAACCTCAGGCAGAAAGCGAAATATATTTTTAAGCATAATTATATTTGAGCAAAATAAAACCCCAAACCTTTTTAAACTTTGCCACTCCACCACTTACATATCTTGCAAAAATAGTTTAGCCACAATTTTTATTCTATAATGAGAAATAAACACCCCCAGAGGATTATTTAATCTGCTTTAGTTAGACCCACTGTGTTAGACTGGGGTGGGTTTTTGAAATAATGTAATAAATGAAAAGGTATTATGGAAATGAGAGGGAGAGTAATTCTGGAAGAAAGACAAGATAACAGTAGTTTTTATGGGGTTATCCTATTTTTAAAGATCAAAACACCCTCACAGACGTGCAAGTATGATGCCATGACAGCATCCAGTTGGATAAAGAGTAGGACAAGGACACAAGGATTAACTTAGATAAATTGACTGTTGTCATGGTTTAAAAAAGCTCAAAATCCAATTCTGATTCCTAGCCCCCCACCCACATCTCAACCCCATGTGAGATGGGTTTTCCAGACAAAAACACGAGACTCAATATGGGGGAAGGAATATATTACAAAGACTATACACATAAATAAATACTATAATACACTGCATACAATCTTAACTCTATCTCTACCATGACAATAATATTTACAATGGGCCAAATCTCTTCTCCCTCCAAATAAAAGTCCAGGAGAGAAGAAGAAGAAAAGACCCCTTCCAGTCTCTGAGCAACAGGTGTCTCTCTAGGCAGCAGGCTTTCTTCTTCTCTTTCAGGCAGCAGTTGCAGCTGGATCTTTGCTAATACACACGAGGGGGGTCTCCAAGCCCCTCTCGGCCCCCGTCTTCAAACGGGGGTCTTTCCGTGGACTACGTAACCCCAGACAAGGTCGTTCCACCACGGTCATATCACGAAGCACGGGGCTCTTCGTGACAGTCTGGTATCTTCAGGGGAAATCAAGCCCCTTCACAGAGCTTCTGTGCTCTGCTTCAAAGATGGCTGCCAGCTTCTCTGAAGCTGCAGCAAAAGGGGGGGGAAAGCCCAAGGTCACCCCCTCCACACACATTCCTTTGGCCATCCTGGCTGAGCTCTCAGGAGGCCGGAGCTTCTTAGCTCCTCTCTGTAGTGCATACTGCACTTTAGGACTCCACTCAGTCCACCACCCCCTCCTCTTTCTCAGAGGGGTCTCTAGCGAGTTTGGGGGTTTTGGTTTGTCCAGTTCTTACCCTCCGAAACTCTCTTCCTGCTGCTGGCTCGGGTCTCTTGTCCTGCTGCTGCTTTTCTTTCTCCTCAGACACCTCTGTGTCTGCCTTAGCTGCATACCGGCTTGTGTTGTTCCTTTGGTCTTTATCAGTTGGCTCTTTGCCACTGTTCTTCGGACGCTGCTGTCCCTTCTGCTCCGTCACCCACTCGCAGTGGAGAAAACTCCTTCGGCATCTCAGACACAGGCACTTAGTTCAGTTCTGAGTCCCTGCAGCCCCCCAACCAGGGGCTGGGGGGGGCAGAGGCCCCCAAGGGGCCGGAGCCCCTTCTCCTCGTGGCCTCTACAACATGGCCACCTCTTCTTCCCACCACAAGAACCACTGCTTCTCTTCCGGTGGAGAGATATGTTTATATTTTGCAGGAGCACTGATTGGGTCAGACCCCAAGGGTCACCACCCCCTGGGGGTTACCACTTTCCTAGTTTCAGGGGGAAACCTGGTTCAAACCACTACAACTGTCCGTATTTGAATGGGAAAGACTGTGGAAAAAAGAATTGAAAGGAAAGGGAATAGATGGAAGAAGAGCTGACAAGACAACCTCAAACACACACATTGGCAGCCTGGCTGTGTCCTCACTCTGCTAGTGGGTCACTTCTCCCTCCCTCCCTCATCCCTCACACATGGACACCTGCTGATGTTGCATTTCCATGCTCTTGTGGGTCCTCCAGACATTCAGCCTCATTTTTTTTCAGCTCCGTCATAAAATCACATTCTGGGTGGACATTTCCAGCAACCTACAGGGAGTAGATGATTAGTAAGAAGGGGTTGGATCATCAGTTATTAAGTCCTACTTTGGCAGCTAATGAGGTTGTTTTAAGGACATAAAATGCAACCTTAGGGTTTAGCATCCAGAGGGTACCACAATCTCTGCACAAAGTGCAACACTTTGAGATCACAGAATCACAGAACAATTAAGGTTGGAAAATGCCTCCAAGACCAAGTCCAACCAGCACTGTCAGATCCACCACCAAACCAAGTCCCTAAACACCACATCTACATGTGTATGAACCCAGCTGAGCTCTGCTAAAGGCAGTAGAGCTGTAACACTTTACATCAGAGCAAACCATCAGGTAGTAGAGATCTCAGAAGATGGTAGCCACAGGTCTGGAAAGTTTATAAGATTCCTCTGTCTGTGTTCATAATCAAAGAACTCTTTGCTAGGGACTGGCTTTGAGTGCAGGACTCATTTCTACCCTAAATTTAGCTAGACCCTGTTAAATCTGACCCCAGAAAGACAGACTGCACTTCACCTGGTCAGGCTCCTTTCCATAACAGTGGAGGGCTCAGCACTGCAGGACATGCTGCAGAGCCCAGCTGTGCATAGAAAAGCCCCTGCCAACCTCCAAAGAAACACCACCTTGGAATCACACACAGTTCCTGCAAAATTGTCCTCTGAAAGAGTTTTTCACTCTAAAAGGAATTAATCTGTTCTCTCCCTTCTGCCATCTGCCTTTCTTTACAGAGGGTGGGAGGCAAAACTCCTTTCTTTGGAAAAAAAACAAACTCTGCACCACCAAAGCATTTGTTGGTTTGGCATGAAGGTGTTTTGATAGCAGGAACTGTTTAGTTGATTCAGTCCTTATTTAGACTTGAGCTGATGTGGGCACCAGAAGAGAATTTGGAGGCCTCCAGAGAACCTTGGCCACCAAAGGGCAAATTCTGCAGCAGCCTGTTACACACCACAACTGCTGTGGTTGTACCCACTGGGCAGAAATACACATTTAATTTTATGTATCACAAAGAAAGGAATATTTACCTTATCCAACCATTGCCCCCAGTCCCAGAAGACCAGTTGCCATAAGAGACACTCTGACTTAGCTCTGCTCCCTGGCCACTGGTGCTGTTCACTCTACATGAGTGAACACAGATTTAAAAACACACAGATGCATCAATAAAATAAACTCAGGATGAGATTTGCATGGTGAGCAGGTGGCTGGCATATGGCTCAGTTTTCTTCCACCCAGGGAGGATTAATATTCAGGCAATTTTGAAAATAAATACCTGGCTTTCAGTTCATTAGAAGGGCAGGTCGTGCCCGTTCCAATAAGCTGGTGTTTCCCTTCCATGTCAATGCCCACATCTCCTGTTGGTCTGCAGAGCATTTGAACTGCTTATTGTCTAACAGCTTGAGGCTCTGAGGCTGCTGGAGAATGCTGGATTAATTGCACAACATTTGTTTTTCTGGGGTTTGGACCCTGGTACTTGAAAATTCCATTTATGCCCTTCAAGATCATCTGCTTCCCATTTACTGCTCCTTTAGGAGGATGTGGTTTTCTTGCCAGATTTACATACAGCAGTGCCACGGATCAGTTTAAGGCAACAATTTAAAAGTTCTTGAGGCTAATTGAAGTGTGATGCCCCAGTGATGTCAGAGAGATCAGTCAAACACAAGACACCTGGGGAGCCCCTCAAATCAACTAAGATATGTAATGGTAGGTAGAATGAGAGAAAATTGGCATCTGTCGTGAAAATCTTTGTTCACTTGATATCTCTTTTCATGCCAACACATATTCTATCCCCCCTTGTACTCACCCTGGACAATGAAGGTCATCTATGCTGGAAAGCTCCCTAACCACGGTGTGTGACAGCTCTTGCACAAAGTAGCTTTATTAGTCAGCAGAAAAACCATTTACTGACAATCTATTCTACCACATTCTCTTGGTTCGATGAACTGTGCCCAGAAAAACCTCAGCAGGCAGGAAATGCACCCGTTTGCACTGTCCTAAATTATTTCTCCTGGCAGAAAAAAACATTACTAGATCTCGCCTGTCAAAACCCTCTTTGCTCCCTGAAATGTTCATGGCGAGAGCAAAGCTTGTTTGGCTTATTCACCAGTCCAGGAAACCTTTTTTTTTTTCCATTTTTGATTTCTTAGTCTCCAGACTTGTGAGAACATTTTACCACGTGCGTCTCAAGTAGAAAGATGAGGCTGATCAAGAACCAGGGATTCAAATTATTGCCTCTTTCTTCGAGAAGACCCAACCTTAAGAGATGCTGTGACAGTTTATATGCAAGTCATCACTAAGCACTGCTTGAACAGACACTGAGTGCAAGGTCTTCTATGACACCAACTCAGGTAAAATAAATTGAAAAGATTCATTCGGTTTCAAAAACCTCTCCAAAAGTTGAGTTCAGCTCTACTAGAAAAAGTATATGATCACTTACATCAATAAAATCTGATGGCTCTTTTTCCATCATTATATACTGAAATAAGAGTTGTTTACCCATCCTCTATTATAATAAAATATGCAACACATGCTAGGAGATTTTTATTATACACTAACACATAAACTTGTTTCTGATCAGTGCATATTCATAAAATAACTAATGTAACTTTATAGAAGAAAGTGCTATTTCTTTTGGGTGAATGGGACAGGATCTTACAGAGACCTTCAGTCATATTTTCAACTATTAGTGTGATATTCTACTTACAAGCAATTGTATTTATCTACTCCCACTACAGGGAAGTGGAGTTTGTCACACAGATGATACAAAGGAAGCTGTAGCTTCACATCAGTAAAAAGTCTTTTCAGTCATTTCACGGGGCTTTATTTTTCTCAATTCACAAAAAGACCTCTGTGGCCCCCCCTTCATGAAATGTTCCTTTGGAAAAGAGATTCCCAGGAAAGAAAAAAAAGATATAGAGGAAGGATCGCAAAAGGAAGATGATGAAAATGTAATTACTCTAAAAAACAAAGAAAAAATATCCTTCCCCCACTTTGCACAGACATTTCCTGATACCCGTGTGATCCTGAATGCTAGTTTACTAATCTTTGTCCAAATCAAAATATCAGCAAGACCTCTGAGCTTTTAAATCATTTAAATATTTCTAATTCTTCCATAAACATCCCTGCTGCTTCCATTTGTTACCTGAAGCATCTCAGCTGCTCACATACTAAATCACATTAATGCTGCCACCAAAGCAGCTGAAATTGTAACTAATAAGACTGTATAATCTGAAATTTAAAGAAACCTCTAACAAAACTCAGCTACTGTAACAGCCCTCCTCCAACTTCTTCTTGTCACTGTCTTAAAGCCTACATACACACACAAAACAACGAGGAATTCTGCCAGTTATGTTGTTTCTCTACAGTGAGTGTGGGATAAGAAAGCAGTGAAATGAATTGATATAAAGATCCTACAATGTGTGTCCCTTCTGCTGCTGTTCACACTTTTCGTAGCATCTTGCCTTGTTTAAGTGGAATCCAAAGCAAATAAAGAGAAAAGAGAAAGAAGCTGTATCTGCCCATCTGCTCCAAGGAGGAAATAAACAATTATTGAAACACGATGAAGTCAAAGTTTTGTTTGTTTTTTTTTTTCATGCAATTACTTACAAGCACTGCCAGACTCAGGGTGTGCAGAGCACAGTGGTATAAAGCACAAGAGTTCATGTTCCAAAGCAAGAGTCAGACTTCACTCCTTCAGCCTTTCTCAGCATCTCTCACCTGCTTTTTGACTTCTCTTTCTCCCCTCAGTTGCACATTTGAAGCATTTATATTTTTGCACAGAAGTGACGTAACAGGACAGTGAAGTGGGAAATAAATATTAACAATTCTCCAAGCTGTGTTTAAGCTTTCCAACTTTTTGACTTTGCTGCCTTCGCAGTGACTGGACTGGATGAATTGTGTGTTTGATGCCAAGGTTATGGGAATCCTATACCTTCCTGGCAAGACCCCTGATTCTTTCTTTAAACCCAAAATTGTTTTAGGAGCTCTAAATGTTGCTAATCCTGTACAAGAGAAACCCTATCCTAACAACTAATGTTGATGTCAATTTATTCTAATTCACATTTTTCGGTGCAGCTCCAGTGTATCTGTGTGTGGGTGTAGTGACCATGGTGCTGCACTTTAAAATACAGGATCAAAAGCTACTCACAGGCATGTGAACAAAAATTCTGCTGGGTACCTGCTGGACATTGATTTGAAGGCAAAATTCACAAGGGATTCTTCTTGAGACTTCTGAAAGTTCGGTGTCTAAATCTCAACCCAGCAACTCCTTTAGTCAAAGTATTGAAATATGTGCACTCAGCTCATTCATCTCATCCTAAGCATTAAATGAAAATCTTCTTAAATCTATTTTACAACATTCTCTTGTCTAATCTAATGGCTAGAAGCCATAAATTTGGCTGCACTCCAGCCCTACTGGGTGTGTATCAAAGTCTGTCCATCAATTCATACTCTCTTGAAGGACATTAAATTCCATATCAACATTAAGCAAATGTTAACATTGCAAGATCAGAGACTCAAGATATGAAATATCTTTAAAATATTGTTCTCTGCTCTTCTATTCTCATATCCTGACATTCCTCAAAATCAATTCTTAACCCCAGTTCCAATCTTCCCCTAATGGTCCATCCTACAACCCCATTTTCACTGCTCTTTATCCATCTTCCCCACTCATCTTTCTGCACTTGTTTCAAATTACTTCTTACTGCTTATCTACCTGAATTGGGAGTGGGAATTCTGAGACCATGGAAAGAACCCTCTCATCTCCCAGAGTCACCACAACTACGAGGAACTAAAGTTATACCTATGCAGGGCTCAACTACATTTGGAAATATCTGTGGGGATGAAGCTTTCAGGGCTTGTTTGTAGGTTGGATCTGTGAGGGAACTGAGAACACAAGAAGGTGTTTTTGGAGAGCTGAAGTTGGCAAGCTTTCCATTTAGTGTGTGCAAAAGGCTTTATTTCATTATTCCTCAAATACTTGTACCTTGCCTAGATTAGGCAAGCTTTCACAAAGCTGTCTAAAACAAAATTAGAGCTGTGCTCCCGTCAATTTTGATCATTTTTTTTCCAGAGGATGAAGCTCTAGACCTTGTAAATGAACACTTACAAATGTATTTATCGTAGGCAAATTCTATTTTTCCCAACCCCATTTCAGAAGCTACATAATCTTAAGAACTGAAAGATTTCCCTGCAGAGGTGTAACACGGAAAAATTTCATCCCGTAATGCTAAATCTGCTTTTTCAGTTGGTAAAATTATGAAAAAAAACAGTGAGGGAACTTAAACCTACAGAGTCTTAATTCACCATGACATAGGTCTCCAAATCTGGCAACAGTGTTCAGTACATCCCAGTGTTTTGCTGATTCCCTCCTATTCCCATTTGAGGAGGTGAACAACCCGAATAGAACTGGCTTTGCTGAGCCTGGAGAAGAGAAGCTTCAGGGTGAACTTATTGTAGCCTTCCAGTACCTGAAGGGAGACCACAAGAAAGATGGAGAAGGACTTTTTACAAGATCATTTAGAGACAGGAAAGGGGGGAATGACTTCAAACTGGAAGAGAGTAGGTTTAGATTAGATATTAGGAAAAAATTCTTTACTGAGAGGGTGGTGAGGCCCTGGCACAGGTTGCCCAGAGAAGCTGTGGCTGCCCCATCCCTGGAAGTCTTTAAGGCCAGGTTGGACAGGGCTTGGAGCAACCTGGGCTAGTGGAAGGTGTCCCTGCCCATGGCAGGGAGTTGGAACTGTATGATCTTTAAGGTCCCTTCCAACACAGGTTATTCCATTATATGATTCTATGATATGTTTCTACGTTTTAAGCTACTCAAAGTGCTTTCAATAGTGAGACAACAACAGGGACTTTCAGCTGTCTCACAAATATTTAATAGTGTTATAATCCTAGAAAATCCTATAAAACTACATTGATCCATGCTGTCCTCACAAGATCATGCCAGTTACAGCATTTGGACACATTCCCTCTTCTTTCCTTCCCAAAGAGACTGAAGTTTTAAGAAAAATATGTGGCTGAGCATCCATGATGTTTCCTGTAATGTATCAGTTCTATTAAGGTTAAAAGCCTTTGGGTTGTCCCACAAATGCTCTACTGATCATGCACCCTACAGCCATTTCAGCCACTGTTTGAAAAGGAATCATAAACAGACTTGTTTCAGAGGAGCAACATCTCACATTTCACGGGGATGCACTTTTTTTGGTCCCTGTATTAGAAAAATAAGTTGCCTGTGAGTAAGCTTTTGGTGTCCACATCAGAATTTTCCATTTCAGCCACCACATCTGAACCATTCTGTGTGTTTATTCTGTGCTGTTGAAGTCATGCCTATAAAAACCACACAAGGCATTATTTGCCACTTTTCAACGTGCCAGAGAACAGAGAGAGCCCGATGGCTCATTCACAGGGTTTTCATTTTTAAGGGAGAGTGGGCATTGGTGTAGAGGGGTCTTGTGCTGAAATCCACCACATAGAAACTCTGATGACCATGGATCATTTTGGAAAACCTGGCTTTTCTGTATTTTCAGCATTATTCTGCCAATCTGCAGCACAGACATTCCATTAAAATGAGTTCCTTCCTACTGTCGCTGTTTTGTGCAAATTTCCAGCTGTTTGTGGTTAAGGAGAAAGACATGTCTTAAAAAAAAAAAAGGGCTTATGAGTCTTTTCTTTATTATTATTTCACCAAAACGACTATTTTTTTCATTTAAAGAAAAAAGTTTCCTCCATAACTAGCAGAATTTTGAGCTGCTTAGTTTCACCATAAAAGCACATCTGAAGGACCGGTTTTCCACAGGCACAAAGTTCTCACTTCCTACCAGTTCTATCCAAATTTTTCAGCCTTGAATACCACCACCTCTGCAAGTCTGCTCCCACACTTCTCCTGGGCAGAAGCAGGCACTTAGTAGATCAGTGATTACTACATCTTCTCTTCACTCATCACCTCCATCACCAACACACTCCCTATTCCATGCAGCTCCTCTGCCAAGTTTTCTAGTGGTGGCATCTTGCCTTTTGGATGGCAGAGCTGCAGAGGAGAGATGGAATATTCAGCAAAGGAGCTGTTTTTCTCCCCACAGGCTCTCCCAAAGGTGAGAGCCTGACATTTTCACAACTCTCTCAAGGTTTCCCTCGCAGCTTTTTGCAGAATGGTTTCAGTTTGTTTTGCCAACTCGTGTGGTTTGGCTGATTCCACAACAGCCCTGCCAGCCCTGTTTCTAAACTCTTCTCCCTACGCATAGAACAGCATCCCAAAACTTATATCAAACTCTTGGGGTTTTGCTGCCACTTTTTCTCCCTCTGCAAGATCCCCTCCATTATCATAAAATCCTGGAATAGTTTGGGTTGGAAGGAACCTTAGAGATCATGGCATTCCAACCCCTGCCATGGGCAGGGACACCTTCCACTAAACCAGGTTGCTCAGAGCTCCATCCAACCTGGCCTTGGACACTTCCAGGAATGGGATAGTCAGAACTTCTCCCAGCAAATTATTGTAGCTACAAAGACATTTACACACAGATAAATCTACAGTTGAAATGTTTGAAGCCAGGCTGGATGGAGCTCTGAGCAACCTGGTCTAGTGGAAGGTGTCCCTGCCCATGGCAGGGGGTTGGAACTGAAAGATCTTTAAGGTCCCTTCCAACCTAAACCATTCCATGATTCTATGATTCTATGATTTTAATTTTCTTATGAAGGAAAACTGGAGGAAACCTTAATACCATAAATCAATATTTCATAATTTACCTAAAACCCCCTAATTAATTAAAAAACCTAACTAATTTCATTGATATATAAAACCCATGGATCTTCCAAAGCTAAAAAAACCCAATTTGAGTTAAATAGTTTTAGCTTCTGAGATGACATTGTTCCAGCTTCATATTTCCCAAGGATCATGCCCAGTAAAAGATATTATAATTCAACATTGAGAGGAGACCTACAAGTGACATTTTCCTTAAACTCTTTAATCCAATCAGCAGTGTCCAAAGTGAAAATGGAGCCAGGACTGCTTTTGTGGCCTCCCAAGGTCAGAGCCATGGGCACACAGTGTCGTGGTGAAGTTCGTGATACTGAAGGCAAATTTATGGAGAAATAAAAGGAAATTTCAGTGTCTACCATTGTCTCACAGAGTCTCTTATTGCCATGACAATTCTTTAAAACTATTAAAATTTAGAGGAAAGGTGTGGGAGGGGAGGGGAGGAGGAAGGCTGGGTCTAAGTCATTTAACCACAGCTCCAAGAATAGGCGATTTTGTTGTGCAGACGTGACAAACGAATGTTTAGTTTCTGAGGAAAAAAGGGAATGTTTGAAGCAGGGAAACTTCAGACAACCCAGAACTTTAAGGAGTTTTATAAATGGGGCCTTGAATTATTGTTTTAACACTGAAGACTAAAAATATGCAAAGTTATAGTTATGCAATTGAATTAATTTTTCTTTGCAGTGTCAGAGGACGATCATTTTTCTCACAACGTGAATTAAACGAGCGAGGGGATTTCAACTAATGCTGTTTAAATGTAGTTCAAAATGGAGAACATTAACTCTTGATCACATTAAATGAAGCTAAATCTTGTTAAGCACTTGTGCACTGGGGGTTTGCAGCAGTGTGCTTGGTTGACTTTGTTTCCACTGGGATAAATTTTGGAGCTTGGCAGCCAAGCTGTGGCACAGCTACTTGACCACACAGCGCTCCAGCACTTCTTTCCTTCTCCCTTTCAGCTTCTTTTGGGCTGCTTATTCCCTGCCAGAGCTATTTGTGGGCGTTGCAGGCAACTGGAGCAGGGAGCTGATCCAGGCTGGAAACAAACATTATTTTCCCCCCCAGCAGAACCAGTTCCCCCCGTGCCCCTTGGAAATGCTGGGAGTGTGACAGAGATGGAGCCCCTGGGAGAGGAGCGGGGCCAGTTTTAGGAGCTGCTGAGACAGACCTAAACCCACGTTTTTTGGCTGCCATCAGATGATGTTTTCAGACAGGTGACTTTGCTGTTTGAGTGCTGCGTTTCACACTTCTCTTAAGGGGAAAAAAAACAACCAAAACAAAATGGATGTTTTTGGATGCAGAAAACATAAACTCATGCACTCATGATCTAGCAAGGGTGTTGGACTGGATGATCTCCAGAGGTCCCTTCCAAACCTAACCACTCTGGGATTCTGTCATCTGTGCAATCCTTAGTTATGAAAATAGGCTGTTTATATTTTTAATGGCATGATGATAAGGAAAAACTAGAGATTGAAGTGGATTCCCATGTGCATTTATTGCCTTCATCTTTGGAAGGGTCAGAGGTTTAATCTACAATATTTTACTTGTTTTCATGATTTACAGGGGAAAAAAAGTCTCCTTCTTCTTGTTACAAAATGTTGAGGCTGCAATTCAATATTAGGACTGTTAGTATACAAAGAGTAATGTAACAAGAACATTTTTATTCTGCCAAGTATTCCACACAAGTCTTCATTCATAAAATTTTTATATATCATACATTTCTACAATCACCTAGAGAAGAAAAAAAGTCCATTTTTTCAGCAGGTCCAACAGAATTTTTGGAGGGTGGTGATTTTCTATTTCAGAGGAAAAATAAAACTGAAAGATCAAAAAAATAAAAAAATTCAAACAAATTCAAAACCAACCAAACAAAAAACCCCACACAAGTTGAATATAAAATGAAAATACTTTTTTAAAATAACGAAACACTTGAACATAAATATAAAGTAAAACTTAAGGATTTTTGTAATGATAACTAAGAAACATTAATACGTTTTTCAGCTTGATTAGGCTTACTTTGGATTATGAGTTGGGAAAACCATTCTCCTCTGAAAAAGTCTTGAATAATTTGATCAACATTGATTAGTTACTGTGTCATATTCACCATTGCCTGTCCATCGTACCACAAAAATAATCAAAATGTTTAAGTGGAATTTTAATAAAAATTAATTTTTAATCAAAAAAAGTCAATGAAAATGTTCTGTGAAGGATCTCCATGTTTCTTATGAGTTTTACAGAAGATAATTTTCAAATTACTGATGTAGCTCATGGCACATCTTCTTGAACTGTTTACTGGTTTCTCATGACTTCTGTTATTTGGGCTTGACATCAATAAATAAATGCATTAAACACTAATTTCCAAAGCTGGTTGTCGTCTGGAATTGGCATTAAATCTCTGAAATTTTTCAGGTGAGGAAACTTAGTTTCCTCTTTAAGTGCAAGGTTGTCTCAGTCAAACGGAACAGTCATTTCCAGCACCAAATATATCAGTTCCTTCTCCAACCTGTACAGGAAGATGATCACTGTGTGGGCCAAAATGTCTCTCTTTTGGTTCTCATTTAATCAGTTGCTCATTAAGACCCTGAAAGACCTCAAAATGGTCTTTTTACATTCAACATTCATGCTGGTCATAGACCACCAGTGCCTTATATCAGAGAAGGAGAGTAATCCATCTTCTACATTAATAATTTCAGGATAAAGTAGAACAGAAACAGTAGCAAAAAGTACCACTGGAAATTATCAAGTGCACAAACACAATCTGTGAAGATACTGTTCCCAAAGAGCCCCCAGGAAAGCATTTGATGGCCCAGGTGGCTACATAAGGTGAGTAAATAATATCAGTGATGTCATAGTAATGGAGAAAGGCAAAATTTTTGGTGTATAAATGAGGGTATTATTTATTTCTGGCATAAAGCAAAACTTCATGATGATAAGCAGTCAAATTATCATGATAATTTAGGAAGTATTTTTCAAGGAAGATTTGGATCTGTAGGAAATAATCCAGAGGCAAGCAGAGGGTTAGAGGAGACACCAGGAAACTGCAGTGGCAGGGGAAAGGTCAAAAGGTTTTGCCAAAAAAGGAGATGAAGGGGACACATCATAGAGTGACAGAATCACAGAATGGTTTGGGTTGGAAGGGACCTCACAGATCATCCAGTTCCAACCCCCTGCCATAGACAGGGTCACCTTCCACCACACCAGAGTGACATGACACATCCTGTGTTACAAAAGACCTTTAGAAAGGAGACAGGAATAATTTTGCCATGCAGATAGGACGAAAAAGACACTGGCTAAAGCTGTGAGAGGAAAATTGTGGGTGGGACGTCAGGAAAAATCTTTCTGGTGGTAAAAACGGTTGAAGACTTTGATAAATGAAAGGACCAAAATGTAGAGTCCCTGTCACTGGAGGGGTTTTGAAAAAGATCAGACAAAAATCCATGGGAGGGATGGCTGAGACTGCCCTGGGGATGGACAGTGGGTGGGTGGATGTCTTGAAGTCTCTTCAAGCCCTGTGTTTTGTGGGACTTCCAGCAGTCACAGAAGATTGGTCCTTGAAGTGCACTGCCAACAGAGTTGTCTTCAGGGGTGGGCAAAGTAAATAGCCTTTGAACCAAATGAAAATTTGAGAGGAAAAAAATAATTTATAACATTGTAACATTTTCACATCCTTACCAGTAATTCATTTCCTAGTCAAACTGGCATGAACAATGGATTTAATTCCTCTTTTTGTTCCTGAGAAGTTCAGAAACTAATGAAAGAAAAGACAATTTTTCTGCTCTTTTTTTCTTTTCTAGAGACCAGATTAACATAGAGGAGATATGATGGACCTTATGATGAAGAAGTTTCTATGTTGCTGTAAATGAATTATTGATCCTTTACATACAACATTAGTAGAAACTGTGGAAAATAATGAGAAAAAAAATTTCATATACTTAATACAAATTTAGAAATCAAGTAGTCATATTAGGCTTTTTTGACTAATATTAATAACAAATAATGGCAGAAGAGTGTGCAACAAAAGATATTGTAGATATTGAATGCTAAAACCTAATGGAGGACAGGACAATTATTAGCACAGTCATATAAGATACATAGAATCACATATAGCAGTAGAATATTAATAATAATCTGCAGAACCCCATGGAAACAGATTAGTTGCCTTCATATTACATTTTTATACATATGTATAACTGAAAAGGTTAGTAATGAGGGTTTTTTTCCTAAGTATGCTGTAATAAATTGTTGCTGTCCTGATGAGGCACTAAGCAGAAATCACTGATGGAGGAACATTTGCATTTAATTAATAAGGTGGAGAGTGGTTTCATTACCTATTCTTTTACAAAATTATATTTATTCTTTTCAAGCCACTGTACAGCCAAATTTTACTTTGGGAAGGGCACTGAGTGTTTTTTGGATTGTATCATTGTCCAAAGGTTAAGATAATCAGTAAATCCCTGATCATCCTAATTATGGGAGAGGTTGGAAAAAAGTGGATTGAGGACTGACATCTGTGAGGCTTTATTTTTTGGCCTTATTTTTTTTCCCCTGACTAACAGCAAAACCTGAGCACTCTGCATTAAAAATGGAATTAATTACCCGTGAAAGCTGGAAAAGTCAGGACTCCGTGGTTCTGCTTCATTCTCTGTGCTGTCCATTAACAAATCCTATTCTTTTTAACGCTGTCCCATGATCTGGGGTGAGCAGAGTGTGGTTGGACTCTTGCCTTTAAAAGATGGCTGAATATCTTTCTTTTCTGCCAGTGGCTTTTTTGACCTTCCTAATGGAAAATTGCGTCCTGACACATTGAAAAAGTCTCCATGGACCTCAACGTGAGGCCAGACATCTGGGACAGGATTCGGTTACCTGAACATCTGTGTGGATATTCGAGTTGTTCTGGTCCTACTTAACTTCCAGCTGGTCAGGAATAGTGCAGGTGTTCCCTGAATCCATCAACATGGGTGTCTCCAATACCC
Organism: Neopelma chrysocephalum; assembly: GCF_003984885.1. NCBI lineage: Eukaryota > Metazoa > Chordata > Aves > Passeriformes > Pipridae > Neopelma > Neopelma chrysocephalum. The sequence continues at coordinate 2,075,162 of NW_020897764.1, forward strand.
TGGCATTTCTCAAATATCCACGGGTGTCACGTTAGGGCAAGGAAAATAAGTGCCTAGGGCAGAAATTTCTCCCCCTGCAAACATATATTTAGATGCTGAAAATGAGGTGTCCAGATTTCAGTCTGGATCTTGTCTCTGCCTTTGTTGAGTTTGGCTGAGATGGAATTAATTTTCCCCATGGCAGCTGAGCTGTGTGTTGGGAGTTAGAAAGGTGCTGGGAACACACCAATATTTTGGCTACTGCTGAGCAGTGCTGGCACAGCATCCACCTGTTGGAGGAGTCCAGAGGAGGCACCGAGATGATCAGAGGGATGGAGCAGCTCTGCTGTAAGGAAAGGTTGAGAGAACTGGGACTGTTCAGCCTGGAAAACAAAAGGCTTTGGTGTGACCTAATTGTGGCCTTCCAGGACCTGAAGGGAGCTGACAGGAAAGATGGAGAGAGAGTATTCACAAGAGTATGGAGTGACAGGACAAGGGGGAATGGCTTCAAACTGTCAGAGAGTAGATTTAGAGCAGATTTTAGGAAGTTCTTGACTGTGTGGGTGGTGAGTCCCTAGAAAAGGTTTTTCTAGGGAAGCTGTAGCTGTCCCATCCCTGGAAGTGTTCAAGGCCTGGTTGGATGGAGCTCTGGGCAACCTGGGCTAGTGGGAGGTGTCCCTGCCCATGGCAGGTTCTTGGAACTGGATGATCCCTAAGGTCCCTTTCTATCCAAACTATTCTATGATTCTGTGATTTTCTCCAACATTCCTCCCTCCCCAGTAGGCTGGGGCTGGGCAAAATCTTGGGAAGGGACACAGTCAGGAGAGCTGATCCAAACTGAGCAAAGGGATATTCCATTCCATGTGACGTGCTCAGCAATAAAAGTTAAGAGAAAGGGATGGGAAGAGGCATTCCTTAAAACAGTGTGTGCCTTCCAGAGCAACCCCTAAGCTCCACTGAAGCCCTGCTTCCTAGGAAGTGGCTGGGCATCCCCTGCTGGTAGGAAGTAGAGAATAAATCTTTTGTTTACCTTTGCTTGTGCACGAGGCCTTTTTGCTCTTGTATTATTAAGCAGCCTTTATCTTCATCCATGAGTTTTTTCCACCTCTTTTTCTTCCCCCACCTCCATATCCTGCTGAGATGGGGAGTGATAGAGCAGTTTGGTGGGCACCTGACACCCAGACAGGGTCAACCCACCACACCAACTTAAAAGTCTGCTTGTGATATTCTGCTTCCAGACCAAGTTGGAAGAGACGCAGAAGAAGAGTCAAACTTTGGGTGAGTTCAACGACCGGCTGCTTGTCCTGATATCTTAATTTCCAGAGACTTAGAAATTATTAGACATATTTACACAGGACCTGGCAGAATGGGAGCTTAAACTGGAAGGAAAGCAAACCCTGAGCACAACCAAATAATGAATTTCAGTGATACCTCAGTGATCATGGTGTTGACTGTGCCGTGTCAGGAGGATGAGTTAAGTCAACTGGTCACTCTTGGTGGCCCGAGGACCACAGATAAGACTGTGCCTGTGGTTATTCTGCAGATGGTTTCACACTGTAACATTCTGGGCCAAAAAGTGAGGGTTCTGGTTGTATTGGTTACAGTAGTAATGAGGAAAGTAAGAAACATGTTATTATTTTGATTGCACCCTAGTAACTGAGTAATTACACAACAGGGTAATTCAGGAATGACTAAAGAGAAAAAAGAACCATAATTAACTACTCCATCTTGCAACATAGATCCTTATTTGAGGGAATGACATAATGACATGGAAGTTCTCTCTTCGTACAAACCTAAGTACTGTAGAAATAGTTCTCAGCACAGACAAATTGTTCACCTTAGGGAAATATTGGCATAAAAGCCTTTGAAGGAAAACAAGAATTATATATGTATGAAATTGTAGATGAGTGTGTAAATGGTTGAACTGTGATGATTGTGATACATTTTCAAGTTTGAGGGGAGAACAAATTCTAACTTATTCTTTTCCAACTAGCCATCAGATTCAATGTCTTTCCATGTACAGGTTTGAACTGCCTTTCTAGAAAGATCAGGGATTTATTTTAATTTTTGACAATGACATATTTGAAATCCTGGAACCATCTTCGGGGCTCAGTAGAAAGTTAAAAGATGAGATTAACCCAATAAGCAAAGCCTCTGTTTTAGCCATTCCAGCCTCTTCAGAGGGTTCAGGATACCTGTGATCTAATTTCTCCACTGTGTCTGACCCCTGACAAGCTCCATCCTTTACCCAGGGATTTACAAAGACTCAAGGTCTTTCTCTATGAGAAATTCTTCTCCCCCACCCCGCCCCACAATTCTCTATTTTCCCATTCTTTAAAAATCTCCCACTATCTTTAAAATCAGAATTGATCATTGCTCTTTTTGCTTACTCCACAAAGCTTCTGGTACCCTCCAGAAGTTTGTATCTTCCTGGACTAAAGCCCTGGGTAAGGAAAAAACTACATCAATATTTCCAACAGAGAAGAAAGGAAGACACAACTGTCAAATTTTAATTGATGATTTAATGATTGATGATAAGCAGAGAAGGGACAGCTCACCATGATATTTCTTTTCGCTATCATTTAGACCAAGGCATATCTGCACCTCTTTTCCTTCCAAGGGAGTATCAGCTTACTCAGCTTCCTGAGATGCAAACAGATTTACTGAAATTATCACATATTCTCCACCTACTCCATCATATCCCATATTTTGATGCTTTTCAATGATGGATAAATAGGAGGAAAAGCAAAATGTAGCAGTTGTTTTATTACACAAACCTTCATAGACAGAGGGCATAACAAAACAAAAAAATAAACCAAACATAAAAAGTTAAAAAAAAGGCAGGTTTCTGTTGCATTATCCAAAATTATGAATTCCAGTTATTCGAGACTCACTGTAGCTACAATAACAGAGGTAACTAAATATTTTAACCCTAATCTAACACTGCAACACTGGAGATTTAATTCTATGACAGATGGCTGTTTAACTACAAAGATCTGCAGACAGTGATTCACATCCTCCCCTTGGCAACCAACTCCACAGCCTGGGTTTTTTGCAGCCATGAAGTTTTTCTTGTAGTTATGAAATTTTTCTTGTAGTTGTGAGGTTTTCCTTAATATTTGATTTGATTCCTCCCTGCTGTCTTGTAAATCCATTTCTTCTGCCCAAAATGAGAAGTAATAACTGATGCTTGCCTCTTATGTAACATGTATTTTAGCCACCCTCAGTTCATCACCAATCTCTGTTGTTCTCTGGAATCACACTCCCAGTTCTTTGAGGTTTCTCTCTTGATCTTACTTGCCCAGCTTCCTCATTCTAGCAGCTTTATCTGATCAAACTCTGGTCCCTCTGTTTTATTTAATAACAAACTTGCAGTGTTTATAAGTATATTGTGGGGGAAAAAAATGAATACAACAAAATTTTAAAGATTCTTCTTTCTTTTAATGTCAAGCCAATGCCATTCAAAGGCTTCTCATCCATTAAGACCTAAATGTGACCAAAAAGAACACAAAACTTCACCCAAAGATGAGTTAAAGAGAGTAAGAAACAACTTTGAGAATTTTACACCTGCTGCTCACAGAGCTGGTCAGTTTTTCTAGAACTGTGGGAGTTATCTAGAAAGGTTTGACATTTTTGTTGTAAAGAAGGTGCCTCTACCCTTATTTTCTCCCATCTGATCACGAGTCTGCAGGAGGTTAAGCTGCAGGGAGTATCTTGGGTTTGTGGTTTCCCGAGCTTTGTTCCTCGGAAAGACAAAAGGAGAGGGCAGAGAATGGCTGAGCCATCATAATACTGGAAATGGCCAGTGTGACCCACTGACCTCTGACAGAGCAAAAGTCATCAAACTTCCCGTTTGCTCTCTGAGCTGAGCAGGGGAAGTGTAGTAATTTCCCTCCCTCTCTCCTCTCTTGCTGTGTCAGGATACCCACATACTATCAAATCACCACTCCCATGCCAGGGTGGGGAGAGGCTTGTTACAGGAAGAAATCAACTGCAAACAAAGCAGAGTTGTAAACTCATCAGAGGAACCCTCTCAGAAGCCGGAAAACATTTATGAATCTGAGTCACTTCTGGGAAGTTGGTGGTGTGGGATACAGGGATGGCAGAATTTGTGGAAACGGAGATTCTCCTCTGGTGTGTTCCTGCAGGATGAGCAAGGAGGCTCAAAAATTTCCTTCTTTATCTGAATCTTGCACAACATGAGGTGCTGGAATCAATGGGAATACTCATTCACTGTGCAGTAACAATGCACAGCATTTGAAAGGAGCAGTTACAGGGAGATGGATTATTTTGCCCTGACGAGTGCAAGGGAACACCCACTTCCCCCCAACGTGAAGAGAAAGGAAAGAGCAGAAATCTGCCTCCCAGACTGATTCACCACTTCTGTTTATGCCACCGTGTGGATCTCATTTCCCGGGAAGTTCCAAGCAGTGAAATCATTCCTGACACCTTGTCCCTGCCCAAGAACTACGCACAATTTTCACACCAAAATGGCTACATGATCTGAAGTTTGGATGAGGATAAGAGAGAGATGTGTCAGGAACAGCTTGATTTGTGTGACACAGGACACTAGAATGTCTCAGCTGGAATTTGTGTCTGCAGAAGTGCAGCCTTTTGTGTTGGCAGAAGGCATCTCACCATGGTTATTAGATCACAGAGTCACAGAATCCCTGCTCATCTCTGATCACACCCATTCATGGGGTGTTACCCAAACTCTGAGTATCAACCCAGAGAGAAGCTGTCTCTAGATGGTAAAATGTGTAACATTAAATTTTGTCATGGTTTAACCATGGTTTATCCCCTCTCTGCTTGCAGGAGGGAGGAGATTCAGGAGAAAAAAGAAAATAGAACTTGTGGTTTGAGATGAGAACAGTTTAATAATTGAAACAAGTAAAAGAAAAGGAGAAGGAAAAGAAGAAAAAGGAGAAGGAAAAGAAGAAAAAGAAGAAGAAGTAGAAGAAAAAGGAGAAGAAGAAGAAGAAGAAAAAGGAGAAGAAGAAGAATAAGAAAGAGGAGAAGAAGAAAAAGGAGAAGAAAGAAGAAGAAGAAGAAAAAGGAGAAGAAAGAAGAAGAAGAAGAAAAAAGGAGAAGAAAGAAGAAGAAAAAGGAGAAGAAGAAGAAGAAAAAGGAGAAGAAGAAGAAGAAAAAGGAGAAGAAAGAAGAAGAAAAAGAAGAAAGAAGAAGAAGAAAAAGGAGAAGAAGAAAAAGGAGGAAGAGAAGAAGAAGAAAGAAGAAGATGAAGAAGAAAAAGAAGAAGAAAGAGAAGAAGAAGAAAAAAAGAAGAATAAAGAAAAAAAGGAGAAGAAAAAGGAGAAGAAGAAGAAGAAGAAAGAAGAAGAAGAAGAAGAAAGAAGAAGAAAGCAGAAGAAATGTATTTTTCAATTTTTAAAGAATTTTTATTTTCCTCTTGCTGTAGAATAAGCAGCTTTTTTCTTTTTTCTTTTTTTCTTTTTTTTCTTTTTTTTTATTTTTTCTTTTTTTTTTGGTTTTATTTTTTATATTTTATTTTATTTTTTTCTCTCTTTTGGAATCTCTTTTGCCAAAAGAACCACCTCTGGGTGCAAGATAACTCACCCCTCAATGTGTTCATCTTATTCACACTGACAGTCCATACGTGGGCCATTACCAGTTGTTGGGTGACAATTTTGCAGCCCTGGTGGTTTCACAAGAACTTGTCTGTTTTTAAGTCTCTTACTACTGTGTCTGTCTTCAATGAGTTTGAAAAGGTCAGGAGTTCATTCCACTTGACTCAGACAAAAAACCAAACTTGTTACCAAATGTGAAAGTTTGAGCAATAATTCTCAGGAAGGTGAAGCAGAACAGTTTGGAAGGAAGAGAGGGAGCTGTTTATGCAACATGTTTGGTTGTAAATCATCAGTGAGATCAGAGTAGTGCCAGCACAAAGAGCACAAATGAGTTGAAAATTCTATTTAAAAAATAGAAAACCTATATAAGTAGTATCTTCATCTTCTCTGAAATACTTGTGACATTATGAAAGTGAGAGAGTTATTTAAAAAAATCTTGAAAAGGCTCCAAGAAGGCAGAAGTATCAAATCACAGTGTTAATGTGATTTGGCATCTGAAATACTCAAATATACAATGTTAATTGGAGTTTTATTTCTTTTGCATCCTTCCAACTTGGACAAGGAAATTGGAATAGGTCAGCTACAGACTTCTTCAAAGCAATATTTTATCGTTTCATCTTTTTTCTTGCTTGATAATAGCTCTCAAGAGAAGAGTTGGTACAACACTCAGAGAGTAGCACGTTGTGGTCTTTTCTTTATAGCTGTTACACAGAATACTTTTTGAGTAAAGAAAAATTATAGCTAGGAGGTTGGAATTTAAAAAAAAAAAGTAGAAAGAAAAAATGTCAGATCAATGGGACACCAAAGTATCCTTTTAATTAGTTACATATTATATTGTATAATGGAGATCTTGCTAAGGCACTACTCTGCCTTTTCAAAATATTAAAAGCACTCTCAGAGCTACAGTGCAGCAAGGACAGTGTTTAAACCCTCAAACCCAAAGAAATTGGTATTAAGCTAAAAGTTTTGACTATGACTTAATCCTGTGTTATTATGTCAATAAAAAATGACAATAAATATGATATGAAAACTATAACTCAAAGTATTTGTGAGCCTTAAGTAATGAAACTTCACAGTAACTTTTTATGGCAATAAAAGGTTGCTTTCGTAGTTTTAATATTAAAATATTCAGAGAGAGCTTGCTGCTAGTGATAGAGTTGCTGTAAAAACACAGGCAATTTCCACATACTTACCTATGTTTCAGCATAGAAGTTCTGTCTCCGTCAGAGGGAGGAAAACTGAGGCAATCACATGTCATAGACATTCAGAAATGTGAGTGAATTAGAGGCAGAAGCCCCCAGAATATAATGTCGAGATTTGAATTCCTAGTTTAATCCAATATCTTTGAAAATCTCACCTCAGAAGAACTAAAATGCAACTTGGGTGTTGGTCTTCCCCATCCATATTTAGGTGCATGTTACAGTCTGACTCCAGAACAGTCTGAAGTTTTGCAGACATCTTGTTTTGGTTTTTTTTTCTTTTTACCAGCTCTTACTTGGATATTATTTCTTTTTTTTTTTCAGGATAGTAAGTATTGCCTAACATGATTTGTCTGAGACCGTGATTTGTCTGAGACCATAATGGAATTGGTGGCTGGGCCAGAAGTAAAATCCAGGGCCCTTCCTCCACTCTCGTTTTCTAGACATTAGCTCATGTTCTTTGAAAACTACATGCTGCAACCTCACTGCTATCACAGCCCGCATTGAGCTGTAATTTGGGATGACTTTGGCTTCTGTTGTGATTGAATTGGACTCTTATCATAACCCAAATAGGAGCTCTCGTTGTGTGTTTTCCCAGAACACAACAATATTGGCTCAGCCCCAAGCTGGCAACTCTGCACCCCAGCCCTTGGCTGGGAAATAGTGTCTGTAAATACATCCACATGCAAACACTCCTGTACACACACACACCCCTCACATACACACACACATCCACACACTGCTCCAGGCACTGAGATGTGACAGGGACAGAGTCTCCAGAGGTCATGTGGAAGCTGCAAATTTATTTGACACATAAAAAATCACCTTGATGCTGTTTGAGACACTGGTTCCCACTCTTGGTGGCTGTGAGGTCGTTGAAGCCTTTCAGGCACCAGCATTTAATGAGTCCATATAAAAGAGTTTCTCCAAGTTTCTAAATAAAGCTTAAATAATCATTATTTTTCCTTTTATTTGACAACTACCCCTGGTGATACCCCTTCCTCCCCCAGCTCCTTGCATTGCTGCCTATATTTAATGAAGGCAGGCAGCCCCACTTTTCAACTCTTTGGGAGCAGGGGTGGAGAAAACTCGTTGCACATCCCACCCATCTGAACTTCCTGGCAAGTCACTCGGGTCTCACTGTCTCCTTATTCTGCTTGTTTGAAGGATCTATTTTTTTTAAAAAGTCCTTCAAACTGGTTGGTAGCAAGCTCTGTCTCCGGATGCCAGAGGGACAACACAGAGCCACTTTGTGAAGAAGGAGGTTGGCTGCCCTCCCCACTCCCAGGGAGAAGGGTCTGCTCGAGAAATGCACTTGGATGGTGCTGAAAGATGTTTGTCAAGTCGTCAAAGGGTCTCTGCACCTCCTTGGAGCCGACCCTGGGAGAGGGAGGAGGGAAATCCCCATCCCAAGACTGTCTCTGTCACACTGGGAGATTAAGAATTTACCAATTGTCCTCGGTAAAAGTCAAAGGGAGGGGAGGGACAGCTCCTGGGAGAAGCCTGGATGTGTCCAGCACACTCAGGCCAAGATCGTGGCAATTCCCCTTGGCAAACTGTCCTGGTCCTGTCCCCTCCCTGCATCTTCAGGCTGCTTTTTGATTGTCTTCAAAGGTCATTTCTCCTCTGCTGAATCACAGTGTGTTCTGTTCGTCCCTCTTTCCCAGACAGTAAAAAGGATGCTTTGCAAGAAGCACCCAAAGGAACTAAATGTTATAAATCCCCCTGGTGCAGGAGAGCAATTGTCTCGCAGGGCTGATACTCAGCAGCTGTGATCCCTGAATACAATGTGCTTTCCACTGCAGCAAGCCTTTGCTTGGCAGAGCTTTTCCACCCAGTGACTTATCTGCGTGGGCAGCAACACTTCCCTGTTGGTCTCATTCTTCCAGCCTCCCTCTCCCACCTCAACCATTGTCAACCTTTCAGTCACAGCTGTGACCCAGTCTAGCAGCCCTCATTTCTTTTGGCCCCCTTTCAGGCTGTTTTGAGCTGTTTGACAAAGCCTCGAAATGACTTAATCCAAGGAGGAAAGGTTTGCAGTTGACATTTGCTGGAGTAACTCCTGGGTTTAGATTTCCTGCCTCCCTCTCAGCTCGGAGGAGGAGGTGTGTTCCTCGGTGACATAATGCCAGCAGCAACAGACCAAGTAACTCAACTCACCAGCCTTCCTGCTGCTCACAGATTGCAGTGATAACTCTCTGCAAAAGCCTCACAGGCCTCAAGTCCTGCCCTGGCACATCAGGGATCAGAGGTTTTGTTGTTCAGCACAAACATCCTGCAAACCTCCATCATTGGAAGGGTCACTTGCATGTCCTTCATCGCTGCGATGTCGCTGAATGTTTGTTGCTTGCTGGACAAGATGTGAGCTTTGCCTTCAGTTAGTTGAGCTTTGCTAAGTCCCTGTTTGTTTATCACCCTAATTTTTATTGCCATTTCAATTTCTAATGAGATGGCTGAGTAAAACCAAGAAATGAAGCAGGGCATCCAGATATTTTCAGCCAGTTGGGAGGCAGCTTGTAAATTCTACAGCATGCTGTGGAAATGCCCTAGACACAAATTATGAACAAAAATCAGGTCTATAAAATGCTTTAGGGCATCTTTTTTCAAACCTCATATATTTAAGAAAATTTGCTTTCTTCTGTGGCAAAAGAAAATAAAAGGAAATTCAAGACAAAGTGCAAAATAGAAACAAAAGAAAGGCTCCATCATTCATGGTCCCAGTCAAAGCTGTGCAACTGGGAATGCTAGTGAATTTTTTAGCAGGGAAAATGAGAGAAGAGGCTCCCAATTTTACCTACTCCCAAATGTCTCCTTCCAGGAGTTCAGGTTTAAATCTAACTCTATTTTCAAGTCCTTTGCCAAGTTAGAGTATGCTGGGGTTGCTGGTCTGAGTGATGGCCTTAGATTTGATTTTTGATTTTGATTGGAGCTAAAACAGAGGAGAAAGCAGGAGGAGAGGCTTCAGTTCCAGAAAGTTTTTGATGCAGGATGGAGTAAGTCCAGAGAATACAGAGTGTGCAAGGAAGATACTATGGCCTGAAATACAGGATGTGCCAGAAGCCCCGTGAGAAGTTTGATGGGGGGAGCTGAGCAGCCCCAGGGTTGTTTGTGTGGTGAGCTGATGGGTGAAGAACATCTGCCCTGAAAGTCAGCGAGGAAAGATGCTGGAGACCTGAGACAACAAATTCCTGTTTAAGGCAGTGACAAAGGTGTGAAATGCATCATCATCATCAGGGACAGGTACTAAGCAAAGAGAGGTATTAAGACCAGAGACTTTGTGGCTGCTCCACCCCTGGGATGTTCAAGGCCAGGTTGGAGCAACCTGGTCTAGTGAAATATGCTCTTGCTTATGGCAGGACAGTGGGAATGCCATGATCTTTAAGGTCTCTTCCAACCCGAACCATTCTATGATTTATGATTCTAAAATTAGGACTGGTCCATATTCCAGTATGGAACAGGGGAGAAGCCAATCCTGCTGGGGTAAAAGTTCATGAGGAAGGTCTGAAATAAAAAAAAAAAGGATAGAAATATTACGAAGTGTGGGAAAAAGAGGGGAGGCAAAAAGGGATGAAGCATTTTGACAAGGGATGTTCATAGTGCAGCAAGCTCAGTCCCATCTCCAGCCTGCTTGGCTGAAGGAACAAAGCAGAACAACCTTTCCAAAAGTGCCTGAAAAGAATCAGAGAACAGCTCCTGCTGTGGCTCGTTCTTCAGCCTCCAGTTCAAACACAGCTCGGGCTGTTTGTTCCCACAGTGCAGGGCTGACCCTGAAATCGTTCACGAGCCTTTGCTCACTGCAGCCCCAGCTGGGGGCAGAGTTCCAGCCATCTGCTGCTATTTTTAAAACTGCAGGTTGCAGACAGTTTTCTTTAGTTCCCACTCCTCTGGGGATTGCCTTAAACAGAAGTACACGGAGCAGCAGGGCCCCTGTGAGCATCCCAGGGATCCTGAGGGATTAAAGTGCAGCGGGAACAGAGGCTGGACCGATTTTGTACAAATGAGAGTGTTTAATGGAGCATCCATTCCTTTGAAACCTCAGCTCTGGAGGGACAAGGAGGCTTCAGGCTTTGCCATGTAACCACTAGGCAGCAGTTGGGTCAGCTGAGAGAACCATCAGCTGAATTTGGGAGAGGAAGATGTGGAAAAAAATACATCACTGTCGGAGCTTTCTGGGATTTAGGTGGGAGTTGAGGAGCATAGAAATGGACAGATAAAGTTTTATACTCAGAAATTTCACTCACCCTGTTGTTAAAAGCATGTCTTTATACACCCAAATTCAAGGTTTCTCCTGCAGCCTGGCACCCCATGGGCTGCCCTTCCTACTTACATCTCCATTAGAGGAGGTTTGGGCTCCAAACGTTCCCAGGGAATGCCCCAATTTTGCCTTGACTGTCCTGTCCCAAGCCTCATAAAAGACTGAGATTCTGAAAATCTTTACAGAACCATCTACTTCCACCAGTCTGAGGGACAGATTAATCAGAGAACTAAAGTGTTAATGTTCTGCTGGATTTCTATCTCAGTATAGGCAAATAATTTCTGTCTATATCTAGCTGTGATTAAGAGGCAGTTGACACATTTGAATATAAAATCCTTCTTTCTCACCAGACAGGACTAATTTAAAGTCTTCTCTAGTGCTTGTCATTCATGCTGGCAAGGAATTACATTTTATTTTTGCTCATTTATACATTTGCCCTTTAGATATTATACCGAGCTATAAGTTCAAAACTGGAGTGCAAAGATCCATGTCAAATATTGCAAATGGTTTTATATTCATTGAAAAATGTATGATATTTTAAAAATATTTTGTTCAAAACTGTAGATGTTGTTTGCATATATCTGCATAGGCATATACAAGGGAGACAGGAATCTATTAGAGTCTATTGAGATCAATACTGTCGGGGAATTTTCCAGTTATTCAGCTAAACCTGATTTTGTGATCTGAATAGTTTTCACCTTCCCCTAACTGAATTCAGCAGACCTGCAGTGACTTTAATAGATGTTTGAAAAATTGCCTCACACGTGGACTCCTACCTTGCCAAGATCTAAATTTAGATGTCTTGGCTTGCAAGTCCAAATACATCTTCTCTGGAATAACAGAATTACACTGTGTCTCAAAAACATCAAAAATAATAATCTGCTTCAAAACATCCACAGAATACAGCATGAAATAATAATTTTTTCCCTCCCACATAAAAGCACAAAAATAAAAAAAAAATTAAAAAAAAAAAAAAGAAAGAAAGAAAACCAAAATGATTCAATAAAAAGAACTGTCCAAATCATGTCTATGAATTTAATATCAGCTGCAAATTGAGTCTCCATCTAAATTCACCCAAGAACTGTGTTACATCTTTGCTGGGATAACAGGAGTTGGAAAAGTGTGTTCCACACAGACTCATTAGTAATTTTACATAAGTCTGGCCCACATGCTTCTCCATATGTGAGGCTACATACACAGGATTTTATACACCTACATCTGCACACTTTGCTTTCCTGAGTCACATGGAAGTCATACTCCAGTCTGAGAATCCAGCTTGGCACAAGAGTGTGGGATCCCACTGCTTTCCATACCTCAGCTACCATCAAATCCCACATATTGCCAATTAATTAAATCCTCAGACCTTGCAGCTCTTCCAGTTCTATTCCATTTTCTTTATTCATGTAAAACACTCAAGTGACTTTTCTAAGTGAATCTCTTAGAGCTCTGCATTATTTCAGTCGTTTATGTTGATTTATATCTGGTATAAATGTATGGTGCTGAAACCCTACAGTATTTCTGAGGCTATTATTAAAATACAACAATGAATTCAATGTTTGAATGGGCTCAGGAAACAGCTATTATTTATCAAGGAGCCAAAGTCAAGGCTTTTTAACAATATTGGACAAAACTGGTTAATTGGACAAACAATCCCTTAAGGAAAGAAAGAGGTCATTGTTCATGCAGTGGAAACCCCAGCATAATAATTAACCACATTGGATGTTTTGACAAAGGTCAGAGGCAATAGAAGCTCAAAATGCTTGAAAATCCATGTGAGAAGTCCTCATGTGACAAGGCAAAGTACTTGAAAAAGGACATAAACAGAACTCAAACTCACGAATCTGAAGTGCCTGAATCACTTAAGTGTTCACACATAGACTCAGTCGTCTTTAACATCCTTCAAAGCCATAAGTTCACATTCTGGACATGTCCACAGCTTCCCTCTTGCCAAAGCTTGACCAGGAGTCAGAAATCAGTAATTTCTCTAAGTTCTCTGAAAATAGTCACTCCCAGATTCTACATATCGAGAGGACCAGGGCTCTTCCCAAAAGTGTCATTCATCTTGTTTGATTTTAACTTTGCAAAAGTTCATTTCCATGTGCCCACTGGACAGAGAGAGGTGGCAACTGAGAATAATTCCCTCCTAAAATATCACCAAGAAATATTATTTCAGGATTTGTTTGTATTAGCAAATAAAATTTTCCAGTGTTTCTCTGCTAAACCCAAGGGCAAATAGTATGATAGGATCTGTAATCAAACAACTAAAACTCTCCTCCTCCCCTTCCAAAGTGGCTTCATCCAAATTGCTTATGGCAAGAGTTTCCCTGACAGTTCTTGAGCAGGTGTTTTCTTGGGTTTTTGCAGTAGTGAAGTACAACTTTCCTGTTCCTTTGAGACTTTTACCTGCAAGCCATGGACAAGGAAACGTGGACCTACATTCACAAAACATTTTCTCTGCCTTCTATAGACGAAGGCTCATGCAAAAAGATGTAGATGTGGCAGCCTCAGCAATGACAAGAATGAGAAAGAAAATGCCCCACGGACAAAATACCTGCCTGTGGCAAATCAACTGCAGTCTGCCAGTTCAGGGCTCCTTCATTAATCACCTTTGCAAATAAAGACTCATTGAAGTACACTTAGAAGAACAACAGAAACGGAATGACATGGACTAGCAAGGAATGTGTGTCAAATTGGCACTACACAGATCTTTCTGGCTCTCACAGACTGAAATAGGTGGTTGAGAATCACTCCCTTGCCTGGCTTGAGTCTTGACCAGCTGGAGTTGAGGTCAGATCTCTTGCAGCACACATGAAAGTACTAATGTCCCCTCCCTTGTACGACCAAACACTTTTCGTGCTACCATGACAACACAAAACACTGGAAAGCCAGATAGGAATAGAACTCAGCTCCTTTTTCACTCCTTGAACAATGTTAAAACAATTTTGGGTAAATCAGATCTGGCTTCAAGACAGAAAATACAGTTACAGTACAAGTGGCCTCTCCTCCCACACAGGGCTGATGGGATGTAGTATCAGCAGGCCCATCCTTTCCTTCTCCCCTCTCCCCTTTCATGCCAGGTTCTTCTCCATTAAGCAATAATGTGAAATGGTGAAACAAGAAAAAATTGTAGATCAGGAAACCAAGTGTGTTCTGCACCTTGTTGTTTTTATAGTCACGGCAGTCTTTTGGACACATTGGTACCTGCAAGTGCTCCAGTTACTTTTCAGGGGAAAAAAATAAAATAAAATAAAATAAGATAAATAAAATAAAATAAAAAGAAAATAAAATAAAAATTAAAAAAAATTAAAAATAAAAATTAAAAAAAAAATTTAAAAAAAAAAAAAAAAAAAAAAACAAACAGAAAAGAAAAACTATTACTATTTCCAGCAATTGCACTTAACAGCCACTTTTTGCCAAGGGTTGCTGTTTGGCTCCCATGCTTCCAGGGAACATTGTTTTGTTTGCTTTCAATGGCAAGGAAAAAATGAGTTAATAAATGGTCCCTCCAGGTTTTTGTGTAGGAGTAAGGATACACCCTCTAAAATGGGGAACTTCAGCACAAGCTGAAGGGAGAAGGGATTAAATGGAGGGATCACCTCTCACTGTTATTAGTCCTTCTCAGGGCCTTGAAAACAAAGGGTGGAGGAAAAGAAGAGAAAGGGGAAATAAATATCTAGAAATGCTACCCAAAAATGTGCAAATAGTATCACTATGTTGATAATTTTCCACAAGCTTCTTAATCCCCGCTCCAAGACAAGAATAGCAACAAAACAGAGGAAATGGCACAATGAGGGCAATTCATGGCAAACTTTAGAGCATGACAGGTCAGGAAGTCCAGGAAACCATGAACAGGGGAGTGTATTGAGTTTCTGGGATTTTTTTTTTTTTTAACAAAATCTATAAATCTCATAACACAATGATTGAAAAAGGTGCAGACCTTTCGTTCATGCTGGCACAGCTCAGGGGCAGGTCAGGGGTGTAGAGTTCAGCCAAGGTGAGAGGAGAATGAATCCTTCTGAGTGTTAGCAAAGTTCACAAAAAGTTGCCTTGTGTGCCCTGTGTCACTTCCCTCCATCCATTCTTTTTTCCTGTGTTTATTTTGTGATTAACCTTTACCAAATCCTAAAGTATACCGTGTTTTTTTCACAGTGTTACAGGCAATAGGCCTGACATCCACATCCAAAGATTTAAATAGAGGAACAGGAATGCCATGGGCAGGCGTCCATGGATACATGGAAGTGGGCAGGAGCACAGGTCCCTAGAAAGTTTTAATAGGAAACAGAGATACACAGCAAGAAATAACTGATATGATGGTGAATTGGGGTTTTATAAGGTGAGAAATAGTTGAGATCAAATTTTACTTTCCCAAAACAAATAACAGACTATGACTGTGTCTTCAGCAAGAATAAGATTTCACTGAGAGGGTTTAAACTCAGTCCTACTACTGTCAAACTAGAATTTAGCCTGGTAATTCCCTTTGTAGATCTGAAAATATTAGATTTGTCCAACAGCAAAAGGGAACCTTGAAGTCAACAAGAATTGTGCCTTTTCAGGAACATCATTCATAGCCCTACATGGCACAATAATTTCAAGAATCTGACATTATGTGATCTTGTCAATGGCTAATGTCTAATTAGCAATTAATCTTTTTAAACAGAGGTTTGATTTCACAATTCAGCTTTGGAAAGTCTATAAAAGGATGCATATTTTCTTTCCCAGAAGAAATTCTTGACTAATTTCCGTAACATGAGACAACTTAAATACCCAAAATATGGTACTTTCAAGGACATCAGGCTTGAATGAAACCCAGAACCATTCTTGTCATAGATGTTTACTAGAACCCAGGCTTCAACTGAATCATAACAGCCATGTTCTTAATATAATTTATTGTGTGACTCTTGGCACGTCCAAACTTCAGCTGGGTAAGAGAAGGGAAAACACTGAAATACTCTGAGAAACTCTGCATTAGTATTATTGTGTTATTCTAATTTTTAAAAACACGAAACTGTGAATTGTGACTGGTGCAGCTGGTGGATATGGAAGGACAATGGAAGCTTCCTGGAGTATTGGCTGTCATTATGTTGGGTTTCAATTGCCTTTCTTCCCTTGCACGTGTTAAAAGTCTACGTAGAGTCGAGCAGCACGAAATCTAAAATTAAATTGCCACAGTTACAATGGGAAGGCAGAATTTGTATTTAATTCTAAAGATAGATGGCTAAAGTTAGGAACCACATCTCCATAGATTGCCTATAGAGTCAATGGAGTGACAGGGATTTCTCCAGGGGTGAATCCAAAGCACCTTCCTCTGGTTTCTTCCGAGTTGTCTCATGCTGGAACATGCAAAAAACAGCAGATAAATTGTCAGTTGTCTAAACCACAGAGCGAGAGCCCCTGCACAACCCTGGGATCACACCTCAGACAAAACTTAGTGGATCATCTTGGATGGCTCAACATCGCCCAGGAAAAGTTTGGGAGACTGTTAGTTGGGATGGTTCATACAGGCATTGAAAATCACGTTCCTGGACTCCGGAATATTTCCCTCTGCTTTGTCTCTTACAGGGAGTGCAGGTATTTGTGTGCTGTGACCTACTTGGTGGGTGGCTACTGAGACCAGGGTGGGTGGTTCCCAGGTAATCCATGGAAGCATCTACCCTTTATCATCTTCCCTGTGAGGGTGGGGATGCCCTGGCACAGGTTGCCCAGAGAAGCTGTGGCTGCCCCATCCCTGGAAGTGTTCAGGGCCAGCTTGGATGGGGCTCTGAGCAACCTGGTCTGGGGGGGTCACATCCCTGCCCATGGCAGCGGGGTTGGAACTGGATGCCATTTAAGGTCCCTTCCAACCCAAACCATTCCAGGATTCTATGATTTTTTTTCCTCTTAGAATGGGCAACAAATACAGAGGTTTGTGCCTGGGAATCACCAGACAATTCCTATTAGTCCACAGGTCAGGAATTCTCAGTGCTACATCACAGGAGCTGTTCAAACACGTTTAAGTCCCAGGCTTGCTCTGTCAGGGAGATTTTGTTGAGTTTCTGGCTGATCACATTTGCCCACTTGACATTTGCAAGTGGGTTTCAACATTTGCTGCTTCGTGCTTTTAATTCCTTTGCTGGGTGTCTTCCCAACATTTTAATGAGATGATAATAACTTTGAAGTGTTCTTGTCCAGCACAAAGCAAAACCCTTTGTGCCAGGAGTGAACAGCCATGGCCTGAATTGCTGTTCTCATTTCAGGATCTAAGCACTACAAAAGCACTTTAAGTGGACCATTAAGCTTTGCTTTCTTTAAGAAGAAGGGAGGGGTTTAAGCCTGGAATGCTGCTGAATTTTCTTTTTCTTAATTTAATTTCCTTAAGAGCCACTGTAAATTGTTTAAACATTATCACTGTGAATAAATGGTCTAGTGGAAGGTGTCCCTGACCACGGCAGGGGGTTGGAACTAGGTGATTTTTAAGGTCCCTTCTAACACAAAACTTCCAATGATTCTATGATTCTATAAAACACACCAAAAAAATCACAATTTACTTTGATTTGGGTTGTTTCTTTGTTTTTTTTCACTAGTGAAACAACTATTGTACATCTTTAATCTATTTTATTTATTATTTTGGTGATCATAAGCTAGTGCAGCTAACACGACATAGGTCTATTACACCCTAAAGGAGAAGCCAGTCTTGCTTGTCTTCAAAGTTTTGGGCTTTGAAGTGCAGAAGATAAGCCAAGATGTTGCTCTTTGCAGGGTGTGGCCTAAGGAACAAATTGTGAATCTCACATTTCTTCCGTCACCAGCAGTGTTAATTTACCTCAAGCTTGTCAAAACAAATGTTCACTTTGGATGACTTCTGCAGCTGCTCTGGCTCAGATTTTGTAAGGCAAAAAAAGGTTAATTAGGAGTCAATGGATGCACTGGGACAACAGCAAATAAAATTGAAAAGATATTCTGAAAGGTAGATAAGAAGGTTGTGGGATCTGCTCCATTTCTAAGTATCTGGATATTTCTAAGTATTTGGATAGAGTTTAATTCCAGGTGAGGGCCTGCTTTGCCTGCCATAAAACAAGGAACACTCCTTTCCCCAGAGGATAGCATCAAATCAAAAGAGCAGTCAGGAGTGGAAAAGCAGAAACTGCCTCAGTTTTACCACCTGAAGAATGGTACAGAAAATGAAATTGCACTGTGTTACACAGCAAATCAAAAATCAAGAATCATGAACAGTTCATTTGTTAGCACAACTGATTTTGTTTATTTTTAAACCACGCCAAAACCCAATCATGCTCTATGTACACAGACAATACACGGGATAGCACACCAAGTGTAGACAAGAGAGATAAAATATATTCTGGTTTATTTTGCTGGTGATTTTCCTTTTTATTATTTTTTTTCATTGCACATCTGCTCAAGTTGATGAAATGATCCAACCCATATGGATTTCTGTGTCAATCCTCTCTCAATTCCCATGCCTCACTGTCTCTTTAAGAGGAGACATCCCTCCCACTGCCCCTGGGGTGTTTGTCTAAATGGTGGACTGTGCTGATTTTTATTTAGATTCCCCTGGGCCTCATTTCTTATGGAAAACTGTTTAGTGCAGAACAAGTATATCAGCATGTATCTGCTTTAACTATATTCTACAGTTAGTAGGTAAGACCAGCTAATGCTTTGGGTTACTCAGGAAATCATAAGTAGCACACACACAAAACCAAAAACAGAAAATAGTCTTTCAGATCATTTAAAGTGTTGATTTTCTCCACGTTTCCAGTGTCATTTATTTTGCTAAGCACTGCTGCAATTCTTTTCTTTCCACTTGTCTTTATGCTCTTGTTTTCTTACAAAACAGTATACTAGGCTTTCTGTATAAAACATATATATAAACATTTATATATATATATAAAAAACAAAGCAATGACCCCCAAAATGGACTTACACACAGGTATGTATTTGTCCCTCATTAGAAAATAGATTGTGTGTACATCTATTTGTTGTCCCTGAAGGTCACAGCGCTGGCTATTGGAATGGGGTCACAAAGAAAGGGGACTCCTTTTCTCCTTGTTTTGCTATAAAACATGCAGATAAATTACATAAGATGAACACAAGCAGAGTAGTCACAGGAACAATCAGATCCTGTTCACACACTGGCACCATGTTGTTCTTGTGGCCATTGTCATTACTACTCTCCTATTTGACTTCTAGTTATTACTTCCCAGGAATTAATATATCTGTACATTTTTTTTGTCCCACATTCTCTCCCCTCACCATGAGCTGGATGCAGGTTCAGGGAGACTGAAACACTGGAAAGTCTAAAGGATTCCGAGACTCTGGAAATTTTTACCCTGCTAAACTTTTCTGGCCCTCCTTCTCAGAGAAGGTCAAGCATTTACAAAATTATGGTTAATTCTACATAACAAGTAATTTTTAGTGGCCTTTCATTCCAAAAGAGACTTTTGGACAATGATTTGAGATAGGTTTTCCCATGCATTGCTGGCATTAGACACCAGCCTTGCATTTTTGTATAAATGCTTTTTTTCAGATGTAAGTCCCATGTTATGATGGTTCTCTGTCCTCAATATCTATTCTTTCAGCAAACAGACTGGTCATTTGAACTACTTATCATTACTGAGTGATGTGGTGGGAGAACTGCCCATGCTAAATACACCAGAAAATTTGGTGCTAGCAAGGGAGGGGCTAAATTTCAGCCCAATTTATTTAGCTCATGCAAAGGTGTCTAAAAATGACTTCTTGGCCCGAAGACTCTATAATTGACAAACCACAGATATAAAAAAAAAAACAAAACAACATTATTAGGATTGGGGGCATAAAAGGGAAAACCATATTGAATTAAAAAAAACGAAGTACTGCTTGCTGGTTTACAAAGAGTCTATAACACTGATAAAATCTTCGGAAACCAATGTGCTGCTTTTTTTTCTTTTTTTTTTTTTGTTTTCTTTTTTTTGTTTCCCCTTCCTTG
The DNA here is from genome assembly GCF_003984885.1 of Neopelma chrysocephalum. NCBI lineage: Eukaryota > Metazoa > Chordata > Aves > Passeriformes > Pipridae > Neopelma > Neopelma chrysocephalum. The sequence goes on from NW_020897764.1 coordinate 2,095,136, forward strand.
TCCTCCTTTATTTCGGCTTCATTTCCACACGGGAGTTCATGTCATCTCCTTCCAGGTCATACTCTTCCACCTGGCCACTGGTCCACACCTTCATGCGGTCGGTCAGGTCGCTGGTCCTGGGAGCCAGGATGAAGTCGTAGATCAGGGCAGCACTTGCTCCTCCAATGATTGGGCCAACCCAGAAGATCTGAAACACAGGTCCAAGCCCAGTTAATGCATCAGGTCTTCCTGTACTTGAAGCTTTTCTGCAAAGTTCCTCATTCTCACAGAAAAAATTACATTGAGAACATCAAATTTACACCGAAACCCGAATGTTTACTTAACCACGTGGCAAGAGACCAGGAATTTCTCACCACGAATTGGTGATAGACCAGGAGGTGAATAACTGTGACTGTGTTGCCAAGTTCTGACATTTAAAATTGGGTATCTACTGCTAAAACATCTCTGCTGCTTCAAGGTAGGTTTGGCAGCAGAGCACAATTTCTAAGACAACAGGGCATTAGATTCCATTCTCCCATCAACTTCCAGTGATGGGTGAATCTGAAAGTATTACTTAATGAGGACCTAATTAAGGGCTTAATTTCCTGCTAGCTGCTCTTTAGTTGTGATATTGCTGTAATTGAACTGGTCTAACCACTCAAGGCAAGTAAAGTTTGGAAGGAGAGGTAATAAAAGGATTTTGGTAGACAAGTTGATTTTATTAGAAATAACTGATGATATTGAAGGATTTGAAAAGCCAAAGAGTCACTGAGTCTGAAAAATTTTTGTTTTATTCAGCAATACCACTAGTCTAACATAAATTATTACCTCCATCTCCTTCTGTCTGTACAAAGGATAACAATTTTTCTATTAAATTCTGAAAATTCCAACTACTAGCTTAGTTGCTTTACCCCAGTATCCCAATAGAAATTTTTGTGGGAAATATTTTAAAATTTCCCCAGTATCCTTCTTTTGTATTTTATTCTTTAGATTAAAATGGCATCCATACCCACAATTTTCACAACTCGTTGTAGTATCACTCAATTTCCACCAATGCCTATGCAACTGACTGCCAAAATCATGAGTAGGAGAGCTGGAACAAGCTACATTTTATATATTCAAGAACACATGCTCATTTACAACTTTTTTATCAGCCTTCTTTATTGAGCTTTGGTGAAATCAATAAATTTTTGTGGAGCTGCTCATTTTAACCACATTTAACCACGGGGAATAATCTAAAATTTATAGTGTTTCCAGAGCACTTATCCTTGAAAACACATAAGCAGGCACTTAAAACTTTAAGATGCTTAACATTTTATTGGCTCTCAAATATTGGATGATCCATTTCATATAAACCCGCTTGAGAATCTTCCTAAATTGGGTTTTACCAGATTAAGCAGCGGCGCTTCAAAAACTCAGTTTAAACAATAAATACACAACACAGGATTTTGTGTAATAAGGCTTAAACATGCAAAATGTTCAAAATAAATAAATATAAGGGGAAATAACCAAAGAAAATCTACTGCATTACTTTGAACACAGAGACTGAATGAGCTTGAGGACTTTCTGATTGCCTGAGGCTGGTCAGGAGTGAAGGGAGACTTTTTGTTGTTAAATGAAATAGAAATGGCAACTCGCTGAGCTGGTCCTACTGATATGTGTTTAAATGTTTCTGATCTTTAGGTTGTGCATATTCAGAGGCTCTTTTGAGGTAAAGAAATATATCCAACTCACCCAGTGATTTTCGAAGTTGTTGGCGATCAGTGCCGAGCCAAAGGATCTGGCCGGGTTAATTCCACAGCCGGTGTAGTCGATCTGGGAAGGGGGAAAGAGAACCAGTGTGAGGCACATGTGGCACCCCCGTTTCACAGCAGGGCAGGTGGGAGCCTGCAGCAGGGTTTGGATGCTCCCAACAGCTTTATTCACCCCACCCATTCTTCCTCGGAGAAAGGAGGAAGAATGTTTGCCACATGTTTGTCCTGTCCCACCAGGACAACGGGTCCTACACAGCAATGCCTGCCAGGTGTGCCACCTCACCACTCACTGCCACAGCCACACAGCCCATGAAAGAAGGGCCATGTGTGTTGCAGAAACAGAGAGAGTCTCAGAAGTGGAAGGAGAAGGAATAAACTATCATTGCCTCATCATCTTCCTGCCTTCATTGGTTCGTCCTGGGTTGGGATATTGCAGGTGCAAACTGTGAGGGCTAAAACTTACAGCAAGCAGGTGCCCCAAGGCAACAGAGAGACCGATGGCCAAGGGTGCAGATCCCGAGACATCGTTCCTTCTCCGGTCCGTGGTGGCCAGGACACACAACACCAGCTGGAAGGTGGCAATGATTTCGATCCCCAGTCCTTGGCCTGCATTGATTCCCTCTGAGAGCTGCAGGGGGACAAGAAGGACAATGTCACTTGGTGTTCCTGCCTGACTTCAACCAGTGTAACAAATTTTTGTAGGAGCTATTTTCTCAACAGGAAAATAGAGACCTGTACAGCTGTTTCTTTCCTTGGGTGAGTTTTGCTTAATGGGGGAAAATAAAAAAAAAAAAGAAGAAAAGTGAATGGAAATTAGTTTTGAATCTTGCACTGCTCTAGTCAAGCCTAGGCATAATCAAATTCCTTGGTTAATCACCATGATAGAGTGGCTGCTGAATCCAGACAGAGCAGACACTCAACCACTGCACAGAATGAGAACATAACTCATCTACACGTGAGAAACAAATGAACCAGAGATTCTCCCTTAGCAAAGTTTACTTTTTCAGAAGTGAACTGTGGTGCCTGAGGGCATTCACTCATTGCTTCTGAGATTTCCACATTAATATTAAGATACTGGCTGAAAATATTCCTCTAATGCCACGTGCAATGACCTGAGATATCAAGTGCTTCTGTGGGAGTGGTACATATAACACAAATCCTACAGAAGACCAAAGGTGACTAAAAACCCTCTAGATGTCAATATTTAGGCAATGTATCTCTAACTTGAACAGGTAATGGATGTGATCATTGGAGAGGAGATGCATTCAGCTGATGAAATGTAGGTGATCACTGAAAGGTCTGTCTTTTATTTTGTATAGATCTCATTTGACTACGAAGAGCTTAGGCACTTAACTCACATGTAGATTCTTTTTGGCACCTTAGACCTAAATTAAATCTCATTCAACTTCTTTGGGATCTATAAAAGAGCACCCACAATTCAGGAATCCTCAGGAGTTCATGGGAGAAATGTTTCAATTTCCTCCTGGAGCAAAGCAGATTGTCTAGAAAAACTCAAACTGGCAGACACAGATATTCCAATGGTATTATTAGTCATGAAATCAGTAGAGTTTCTTATAAATGTAAGTGCTGTATGACACACTGAAACCATAGTAATCACATAAATGAATATTACAGAGTAGAAATGCTGACAACATTTCAGGGGTACTGATGGAAATTTGTGCTTAACAAGAAACCACGGAGCTAAAACATTTTTATAAAAAGTTTTGAGTTCTACTTCTAATTTCTGTGTTCAGTGGTGTCTTCAATAAGTGAAGGCAAGACTGTTACTGAGCTGAATAACTTGGTGTTAAGCAGAAATAACTCAATTGCATGGACAGGATGAAACATGAGCTTGGACACAGGCCAGAGAAACTGAGACTGGGAGTGACTCGGAGTAGGAAGCAAACTCTGCAAAACTTCTGCTCAAAAATACTGCTGTCAGTAGGTTATCCCTTCTGTCAGAGCCTCTGCATTGAAAATTGCTGGGTCATACCTGGCAAAACTATAATTACATGTTATTGTGACCTATCCAGAACAATGAAACTATGGGAAATTGTGCCATAAATCCGGTTTTGTGGTTTTACGCCTTAATTTTCCCTAAATTAATATTTCAATGACATTAAAACTTAAAGACGTTTAACTGAACTCTTTCACTGTCCACCTTTTCTACTCACTTTTCTTGTTTCTTCTCTGTGACAAAGTAGCATCATATCTAATTTTTAAGCATGGAAAAAAAAAATCTCAGTTTTTGGTCAGCATAAAAACAGTGAAAATAAACTGATTTCCAAGTCCTGCTAATCTGAAGTGCTAATAATATATTTTTATGTCTTGTTCTTCAATATGCAGGAGTGATATCCTCGCAGTTAAAAGCAGTTTATCCACAAATAGAAGGGAATTTTGGTTGAAATGGTGGATATTTTGGTTCCTTCATCATCCATGCAGTAGAAACTGAAATCAATTAATGAAACCTTCAGCATTAATAGGACTTACATGTGAGAAGTGTCAGTCTGACATAAATATATACGTATGAGGCAGCACTGAAAATTGCATGATCCAGAAATTCATGCTGAATTCCTGATATATCTCTAAATTAATATTCTATTACTTAAGTCATCCCCTGTTAAAAATAAATACTGTTTTTCACTGCAGAGACAGTGGGATTTGTGTATCTCAATAAATTAGATCTTCAAATGCATTTCCTTGATATCAAAAGCAATTTAGGAATCTGGACTGTAGACTCTCTGGAAAATCCTACTCACATCTGGAAGGTCAAATGGCCAAACTTAAATCCAGGTGTCTTAGCAAATAAGTGACTGATACACACACACCCAAAAGCAGAGAAGAAACTAAATTATTTTCTATCATAATGCAGCTTTTAAACCCCAGAGAATCCATATCTGAGGTCTGACGCATCAATGTCAACATTTCACAAGCCCTGACATTTTAAAAGATTAAACCATTAGGCTTCCCTTTCGTTGGAAGGGCTTCTGTAAAAGACAAAAGACAATAAGAGCGTAACTGGGCTTTAAAAACCCGTGATAATCTTTATCTTTGAGAGGTGGAAATCATATTCTTCCTCTCCCTCCAGGAAAAACACATCCTCCAGCTGACGTGACTTGAGGTCATTCTCCCCGCTAATCAACACTTATTGACGGGCTGTGTGGAATCAAAGAAAACCTGGAAATGTCATAGGAAAAGCTCTTGCTTGCCTCCAGCGTGTAATTTTACACAGCCTGCCAGGAACGTAAGATCCCAGAGCAAAGGCTCTGGGACCTGTTCCAAAAGGAGGCAAACCCAGGCAAACCTTGGAAGTTCTGCTTTGCTGTGGCAAAGCTCTGCTTTGCATTACTGGAGATGGAATGGGTCCCCATTCAAATATTAACTTTATCTGTTAATGCTGCTCCTGAGAAACACGGTTTGAATTCAGCGCTGACCCTGCTTTGAGCAAGAGGTTGGACCAGAGACCTCCAGAGGTCCTTTCCAAGCTGAAATATCATATAAGGGACCTTAGTTCTTTGGAAAAGTTCTTCCTGAGGGAAGGTTTGGGGCAGGATTGCCCCAGTGCTGCTCTGGCTCAGCTGAGTTAATGTCTAGAAGCAGCTGGTGACAGAAGCAAAGAGAGGAACACCAAGAGAGTGGGAAGGTGCACCTCCTTGTATCAAGTTAAAATGTACATATATGTGTGTATATTTATGTTTATATCATCCTTGTTCACAGAGTATTTGTGAGTGTTACCCAGCTAACAGTGCAACATGAGGCATTTTGCACCTTCTGAATCTGCTGGTTTAAGCTCTTGGCAGAACCAGGTAAGCACAACCAACACAACTTTGTTGTCCTTTCCTTGTATTTTCCATTTGTTATTCTGGGTTTTTTAAGGAAAGCTTGGATTTTTGCAGGATACCTGGCTCCAGAAGCTTCAGGGCTGTTTAAAGCTTAATCCAAATCTAGTAGTACCGTGCATTAAACCTGACTAAAAATCAACAGCAGGTCTTAACATCTGGCAGTCTGCTACAGAGAACATCAAGAATATGAGGTGATCATATCCCTGGTGCCTGAATAGACAAAATAATGCCTCAAAACATAATAAACAGCCACTTCTACTTAGTGTTGGGGTGAAGGGGGCATTTTCCAGTGACTGTACCTACACTGCAATGACTTTCTTCCCTTCATTGGTCACAAGGTCTATGGGCTGACATTTGCCTTTGATGAATCTGCTGGAAGTCTCTGACATTTCTCATCCCAGCCCAAAAATGGTCATTAACGTCACAGAAAAAAATGTCAGAGGACAGGGAACAGCTCAGTGGCTCCCTGAGATTTTCATGCTTCAAACTTGGGAGACTTGAGTAGATTCAGTGCTGGAAGGAACCAAACACATTTTAAGGGATGAAAACGAAACACTCAGATCCATGTTCATCTCCAACACAGTTTCCCACACCACAGCAGTCTATCTAGGCTTCTTCTCCTTTTTTGTTCACATGAATAATTCCACGAAACTTCATTTTTAAGGCACTATTTTGACAGAAGAGGGACCAGAAACACACATGAGAAATGGGTTACATCACTGGCAAGAGCTGAGAGTTAAATGTAGATACATGTATCTGATCAGCTGAATCAGTCTTGGCTGCATTAACTTGCACTGAGTAATTCTCTCTTGGCTGTCACAGCACCCAGATGACAAGCAGAAACCTCCATGTAGACATACCAAGGGAGGTGTATCCTGTGAGCAGAATTCCACCATTTCCAACAATAATGATTCTATGATTAAGATTTTTACCCTGGTTCACTGAGAATCTAAACAACTTCATGGAATAAAAACCTGCTGCAATTCAATAAATGTACAGAAATCAAATCTTATCAAGAAAGCTCCTGAGGTGCCACTGATTGGAACCTAAAGAAGCACTTAAGGCAAGTTGGAGCCCTCTGCTTTGCATTACTGGAGATGGAATGGGTCCCCATTCAAATATTAACTTTATCTGTTAATGCTGCTCCTGAGAAATATGGTTTGAATTCAGCACTGACCCTGCTTTGAGCAAGAGGTTGGACCAGAGACCTCCAGAGGTCCTTTCCAAGCTGAAATATCATATAAGGGACCTTAGTTCTTTGGAAAGGTTCTTCCTGAGGGAAGGTTTGGGGCAGGATTGCCCCAGTGCTGCTCTGGCTCAGCTGAGTTAATGTCTAGAAGCAGCTGGTGACAGAAGCAAAGAGAGGAAAGACAAGTCATGTATCAATCCCCGTGAAGGCTCTGAACAGATCTACCGGTGATATAACACATATTGATCAGTGACTCGAGAGACATGAGCTGTAATCAAACAAGGACTGTTAAACCTGAGGTAAATATTAATGAAAAATCATTATCTAACCACGAACATGGGAGTAACCAGCTGAGAGGAACACCTGCTTTTTGTCCTAGGAAATGGGGAGCGGTCGCATTGCTTCCAGTTCTCCACATCAGGCGGGAGGCAGGAACTGTGGAATTTGTTCCTCAGAAGTGCCCTTAGCTGCCATGTTTAGCTGACTGACTTCCACAGCAACAATTTGGGCAAATTAATGGTATGTTTTCTTTCCTTTCGATTTTTTTTTTTTTAATTTTTTAGGACAGGATATTTGTCCGTTGTCCGCCTTCAGAAGAGAAATGGGGACAGGAAATTAAACTGGCCCAAGGTAAACCCCACTGTGTACTTCTCTGGTGCCTTCATATTTTTCTCATTATGAGCAAAAGTATATCAAGTCCAAACCTGTTTCCCGTTATATGGATAAGACAGTTTGTTATGCAAGGTGGTTCCATCACGTGGTGCTGTGCTCCACCTCACCCAACAAACCCAGGATTGTAGCTTCTAGGGCCCAGCTTACTTTCATATAACAGGGATTAGTTTCTCATTGTTCCTGAAAAATCGTAGGCCTCTGGAATTGGAGAGGTCTATTTTTTAGCAGGGGAATGTCAGCTTTCCCCAGTCTTATGAAACACCACTGCAAGCCCTGCTGGCTGGTGTTCTTCAGAAGGAGAAAATTTAAGTCAAAGCAATTTAGTGAGACATATAACAACACTAATGGCTGGGACTTTTTTTCTTTGCATATCTCAGCCATCCCCACTAAATTATTACCTTACCTCTGCCACGGCAGATATTTTTCTTAAAAGCAGATCTTTAGCATTTTATTAAAAAAACCCAAAAAACTCTTGCAATCTTACTGCATTTTATTTCTGCAGCTTAAACTTTCCCTTCTTTGATTTTCCTTCTTTTTCTTAATAAGTGAAACCCTTCACATTAATTTAAATGGTTCATTCTCTCTTCGTCATCCCCTTGCTTGAAATATCAATTATGCTTCTTTATACCAACTATCATTTCAGTGTTTAGCTGGGTAAAGTTCTTCAATGCAATGTTCTTCAAATGTAACCTCAGAAATTCATGGCTCTACTTCCCTGCAAACCATCTCCTTCTCCCTCACCTGCCATTTTTTCAGACTTTTCTCACTCTTTCAGCTCCAGCTGTGTCATGAAAAGAACTCGGTAAATTCCACCTTGATAACACACCTTTTTTCTGCTGGAATTCTGTCCCAGATCTCCATAGCTATAACTCTTCCTTTAATTGATAGTCAAAATTTATTCAGAGATTTTATCCCTGGCTATTTAACTGCAGTTATTCACTTTAGCAATATCCCTGTGAAATGGATGTTTCTATACCCATTGAGTGCTAGGGATTCAGAGAGTACAAAAGTCTCATTTCTTTAGGAAGTAGAGACAGGCAAAGATCTAAAGAGTTTCACTTAAAATTATATGACAGGAGCACTCAGAAGCTGCTTATAAATTAGCTTTGGATCCTGTCCTACATCAACAACAGAAACGTTCAGCAGAACCTGGGGACAAAACATATTGTCCTCTGTTAGATTATCCTTCCTATAAATACAACCTTTAGAGCTCTAAAGGAGACTCATTCAATTCCCAAAGCAGAAATCATATTTTCCGTTCTTTGGGCAGCAGACACCCTCCAGGAACAGGATTAACCTCCCTCCTCCCACCCTCCCTGAGGGCTGAGGAGAAACCAGCCAGGGCTTTGTGTCACAGCAGCCCAGTGAAGAGAAGAGAGATGGTTTAATTTATATTAAACCAGAGCACATAAAGTTTTTATGTCAGACCAGCGACAGGCAGTAAAAGTCAGTCCCTCTATAGGACTTGCATTTGGCACAGCTGGTTGGGGACAGACCATTTGTCTTATTTACACTTTCACTTTTTCATGTGCCTCTGGGAAAGTTGTTTTTGGGGAAACAATTTTTTTGTTGTTGTTAAATCCTGCTGCTGAGAAATAAACACCTTCTGTTCAGAGGATGAGGAATTGTGAGGGTTCGTATTTTTTTTTTCTTTACCCAGCAAATAGTTAATTTTCTGTAACATTTGAAGCACTCATTTATATCACAGAGCTGTTTGTGATCTCCTGTATTACCAACCCAAAAGGAGACAGTCTTTCAATTGAGAATTTTTGGGAATATCTGAATTTTGAGCCTAATAGGATCTTCCTCTCTATGTTGTTACTGGAATAACCAGCTGGATTTGTGCAGACCTCACAATATGGTTCTTGGCAATTGCACCAAAGTGATATTTTATATTTCTAGACAAACACTCCAGCAAAACTGTGAAGTTTTCAAACTTTCCATGTCTGAGGGAGTTCATGCAGTCAGTCTTGTGTAGCCTCGGCATTTCCATGGAGTGAAAAAGCAGCTCTGAATATGTGCAACGGATTTCAGGAATTAGGGGAACAGTTCCAGCTCCTTCATTTCACCACCTTGTTCATCAGGCAAAAAGTCATAACAAAGGGAGGAAAAGGGGCCAAAACCGACCTTACTCATTCCTCAGTCCAAACACAGTCAGCATTGCCTTCAGGAGAAGCTGTGTGTGTGTGTGAGGAAATGTGCCACAGTTCTGCTCTGAAAGCATCCATTGACCTCCCTTGGCACAGAGTTAGTGCCAAGAGCCTGGAAAAGTTTAGGTTTCTGTGATACCTCTCGGTGGTTCCTCGAGAGGGATGCACGGGGCTCATCCAGGGAAGCACACAGAGCATTTCTTTACTCCTTTCTAGCCTACAAATGCCAAAAGAGAAACCCCTTGCAGAGATTTCAGGCCACATTTTTGCCCTCCTGCTGTTTATAGTTTCCTCCAGGATGCCTGTCAGGCTCTGTATATTTAATCTAACAGGTTGATGTTTTGCCTTAGCCTCAGATCTCATCAGTGGAGCCGCAGCAGATAAACACCTGCACCAGCTTTGGCTCTGGATGCCAGGAAGAGCAGTATTTCCCCATCTGGTTACACATTAATAAATACACAAGGACTGTCTGCTGCTCCCAGCCAGGCCAGGAAAACCTCCAGGAGACATTCAAATGTTCTGTGACATCTGCATAATTGTTATTCTGGAGGTACTGATGGGCACAGCCACAGACCATGAGGTCTCACTGTGACAGGTACCAGATCAGCACATGGGGAAAAGCTGCCTCTGCTTACTTTTAACAAAGGCAGGGAAATTCAGAAATTTAAAAATACAGATACATAACATGCAGATTGTTTATTGTCTATGAAGTTGAGCACAAGCAAAATAGCTTGGATTGGTTTCCTTAACTCTGGAATAGGGATTTCTCTAAGAATGAAGATTTCTTTGGCATTTTCAATTGTGGTACCAGGTAAAGACCTCTCTGCTATTGAATTCTCTCGATTAAGCTGCAGAATGGACAAATAAGCAAAAACGTACCATTGCTCTAAAGAAAACAGGCAATTTCCTCTTGAGACAAACAGGAAATTTTTTAAGGGCTATTTTTTCTTCCTTTAGTACTTGTGATGTGGTTTGGTATCCTTGCTTTAAAAATGCCTCTCTTAAAAATACCTATACAGCCCAGATAGTGATATCATTTAGGATTCTCTGATTAAAGAAATGTTATTCTCGACTCCCTGAAGGCTCTCATTGTCTGTTGAAGACCATGAGCTCTGCTACAAAGACTTCTATGTTTTTTCTTACCATTGGATTATTTTACCCGGAATTGATCCATAATATCCATTCTCATGTTTACTGTGGAAGTTTCCATTTGTTCCCAGGCTGTGGTTCTTGCCATATAAGATCTTTAGACACCCACTAACAGAGTTTTTTTTTTTAAATTCTTTTTAAATTTAAATTAAAAAATGGAATTTGGGCTAGAGATAGCTATCTATCTGTCACTCTGGTGTGTGAACACACACACACACAGAATATCCCATACATATGGCACAACACATAGAACACTATGGAAGGGGAAAACCATTTTAACTTTTTATTCACCAGTCAGGAAGGGTGGTGGCAAAATGAATTTCCTTATATTTCACACTTAATCCTACTTAGTTTGACAGCTGGTCAAACACAGAAAGAAACTGTTCTCTGAAAATCCCAGCACGACTCCACTTGAATTACAATAATAATTTATCTACCAAATCAATAATGGGTTTAGGTCTATGGCAACTCAATGTTTTGCAACCCTCTGTGCACTCCTTTAATCAATTTCTATAATTTCTATGTAGAAATAAATAAAGGGCATTTTAATCTGAGTCTTGCAGACCATTTCTGAAACATTCTGAGCCAGATGTCCTTGGATTCTCTGGATGTGGACCATGGTACAAAACCCCCCTTGAGCCCCTCTGTTCTAGCACCAAAAGGCTGCTGGATAATCACTAAGGCCTTGCCTTGTGCCAGAAGTGGCTGTGCTGCTGCATCCCTGAGTGTTCTCTGCCAAAATCTCGGGACAGGGCTGTATTATTACAGAAACACTAAGCAAACATTGGAAATGGAAATTAGATAATAAGCTCTGAGATCTGAGATAAGGATTGGAGCTATAACCCAAGTTAGCCCAAAGTGCTCCAGAGAAGGGGTGATAACCATCAGGTTCACTTCCCAGCCCAAATGTTTCTGCTGTCACTGTGTGAACTCATTAGAAAGAGGCCAAGACCGTGGCCAGTTCTGAGCAGGTGCCTTTCCTGTGTCCCACCTGCCCGGCCTGGGGCGATCCAACACAATGCTGGCAGGCCATGAAAGGCCTCTGCTGCAAAAACTGACGTTGAACAATGAGCCATTGTTGTGACAGCTCTTTGTCAAGAAATAAAAATCCCAGATTAATCTCATGCGCCGAAACCATTTTGCTCACTCCAAAAAATGCGGTGACTTCTTGTAAAGGCCCCAGTGCTCAAGGATGCAGATGTCCCAGCAGAGACAAGGCTGGCAGGACAAACCTATGTTGGGTCAAAAACAGGGAGTGCAGGGGGTAGATACAGGGAGAATGAAGCTCCTCACTGCATTGAGACTGGAGAAAGTCACAGTATATAATCTAAATTTAAAAAAAAAAAAAAAAGGCATCCAAGGATTTTTTAACGAGCGCTAAAGGTCAGCAACTTGACTGCTTGTCCCATCCATCCAGCAGCACCTCTGGAGCTGCAATTTTCCACACTGACTCAGAGGAAAAGCAGCATCACTTAGTTGTCCACTCACACTGTCAAGCCCTCAGTTTATTTTGGAAGTTCTTCCAACTCAAGCCGGCTTTGTTTAATTTGAGGCTGAAGGAGAACAGACTCGCAGGGCGCGGGCGAGAGGAGAGAGGGAAATCACAAGGCAAACACTGAGTCATCGAGGGCAACCATGCAAGTCCTGCTCCCCCTTGGTCAGAGGGCCACCAGTGGCGCACTGGGCTGGACCAAACGTTGGGAGTTTGGCGATTCCCATCCAAGATCCCCACTGAGAGAACTTTCTAAAGGATTGGAAAGATTCAACGAGAAATATCAGGGTAAAAACTTCAGTGCAGACCCAGGAATACCATTAAAAGGTGTGGCAGCTGTCGACTTTACGAAAGGGAATTCCCAGTGCGGGGGCAATTTTCTGTTTGCACTTGAAGTCTCTGTGCCTTGGAAATTTTTTGGGAGAAAAATCACTAGGGTTGACGCCCTCGAGATAAAATCATGTGCAGGAGATAAGGATCCATATATCCTGTGCCCCATCCTATGTTCCAGTCTCCTGGAAACAAGAGATTGTTCATCTTCCCCAAACACCAGAATAAGGCTGGAGCTGGGGAACGTATCGACAGCAGAGAAAAAACCACATCTCCAGCATAAGGGTTCTAAGCTGCTTTGCTGGTGCTGGATCACAATCCCACTTAGTGGGATTGGTTATGGAAAGAGAACTCATTCCCATCCCTGGAAGTGTTCAAGGCCAGGTTGGATGGGGCTTGGAGCAACCTGGGCTAGTGGAAGGTGTCTCTGCCCATGGCACAGGGTTGGAATGAGATGGGCTTTAAGGTCCTTTCCAAACCAAACCATTCCACACTTCTGTGATTCTGTGGGGAGACTTTGGTGAGGGTGGAAGGTGTCTCAAAGCAGCAGGTACTGCCCTGGTGTGAAGAGTCAAGGACAGCAAAGGTTTCCTTTCTCCCTGACTTTCAGAAAGGATTTAGATGCTGTTTATCACCAGAGGATGTTTTCACCCTCATGGGAACAAATTCTTCTGCCACAGTTGATCCAGATTTGGGGATACTGCTCTCAGGTGTAGTGGCAGAGACACAGCCAGTCACACTGGAAAGCCAAAAGGTGTTCCAGCAACAGGTGACTTTCCAAGCTCCAAGAATAGCATCTATATGACTATTCACCTGTCTTGAGAAAATGCACCAAACTTCCAAATCCACTGACCACAGATCTCTCCTGGCTTTTCCAGAAAGGACTTCAGTTATGCAAACAACATTTATCAGTCCACTGAGTGTTTTCTAAACCCAAGTCCTTCTATTTGTTATTCTTGGTTGTTTTTCTTTTCTCTTTATCTACCCGAGCAACGCTACCTTCAGGTCTGTTTTTCTTGCCTACACTTTTTGATCCACTTCTAACTTTTAAAACAACATCTTTCATCACACACTTTGAAGGCAGAGTTTTCAAATATTTTCTAAATTATAGCCCCGAGAGTTAGGGGGCACATTTCCTGGCACTCCAATCTGTGTGCCAAAACACAGAAAATATGAAATTGTAAAGCGTTGTCTGCGTTTCTCACGAACTCTGATTAATTGAATATATAAAATTAACCTGAGCAAAAGAAATTTCCTCAGAATGCTTTTAAAAGCTTGATAAAAGTTCTCCAGATAATCATTGCTGAACAGCAAATATTGTGTTACCTTAAAGCACAAACTACAGATCTGTCCTCACTAGACAATAGCCAGCTCTGCTGGCAGATGAGTGCATTTGGGATTAGGTATTCTCTATTCTTACAGTTTTACCTAATGGAAACTTGTAGCGTGTAGTAAATCAACTTCCAAAAAAAGATACAGCATGATGCAAGGAAAAATATCTGATTTTTTTAGAGAGCAAGCACACTGCATACTCCTCTTTCAGCTTTTCCAATTCTCCAAGTTTTTACTTTGGCACCCACACCACTACTAGAATATATTGGAAGTTAAGTGTTTTAAAAGGATTCAGTAATCTAAATACATCCCTGAATATTGTCCAAAATGTCTTGCTCGGAACCAGCCAAAGTAACTAAAAATATTTCCTTTGACTTCAGTAAAGTTTGGATCAAACTGTTAATGTGTGACTGCTTTGCTTGTCTTAGTGTAAAACAGATCTTAATACGGAACACGTTAAAGGAACATCCTGCATTTTCATTCTCCCTTCTTTCTCTTTAGCCTTGCACCTTCCATGGCTGGGTTTTGTGCTTCATTTGCTTGTGTTTCCCTTGTTATCTTTGGGCAATGAGAAAGACGCAAATTTATCCCACTTAATTCTGGATACTTAGCAGAGGATCTCAAGCCTGGAGCCTCATCATGCCAAAGATCTAGGTGTCTCTGGAGGACAACTTAATGGATCTAAAGGCTGAAGTCCCTCTCTTTGTCTCTCCTTCTCTGTGAACTAGAGAGGAGCCTATGGAAATGGATTCTTAGCTTGGTCCCTCAGTGCAGGACCTACAACTGGGCAGGAGAAATCTAAGCTCAGGCATGCAACCCCACCCAGTATCCACTGGGAACACTGGATGGTCACTCACTGCATTAAACTGCTTCCACCCCATTTTTCCTGTTGAAAAAAAAACACCTCTCCAAGAGCACGGCAGGGTCAGGACAGAGAGTGAAGTCCCACATACCCAAGCCCTCTGCCCAACCGTATCAAACAAGCATCTCAGTAGTCAGTCTACACCTCATTTCCCACAAGAAGGGCAGGAAGACAAAGCATCTGGCAGGGATGCCAGCTCTGTCCCTCCCCTCCTTGTCCTCGGGTTAAAAAGCATAACATAAAAGCAACTGTCCGTGGTTTCTCCTCGTCCTGTGTTTGCTGAGGGAGGCACCTGGTGCTGGGCTGTGGTTTCAGGATGTGCCCTGTTGAGAACAGCTCTGCACAAGCACAGCTCAGACTCAACTCCACTCTCAGTTCTCCCCTCCCCAGGCACTCCAAGCCTGTCACTGGGAAATGAATGGATTTTCTTTCCCATCCTGTCTGGTTCTTTCCTGCAAGGGAGAAGAGCAGCTGCTGCCCTCCCCATCCCCAGAGAGGTCTCCCCACTGCTCCTCTAGGCAGAACATTTATAACTGGATGTGAAAGAGAAAAGAAAAAAAAATCAAAATTCTGAGTTTATGAGAATGACAAACACTGAGTCCAAGGATTTTAGGAACTATATTAATTCATTGCACAGAAACTGTGGCCAAATTTGCAAAATTTATATGATGGAGACTTAACACTGCCTACTTTTGCCTTTGTAGCTCGGGGAGTTACTGACTGAGGAGCAAGAAGACCTTTACCCCACTTTACAAATGGCCAGTTTTAGGGCTTTTGGTTAGAGGAAGGAACCAGTTATCAGGATTTCATGGAAGCAAAAGGGAAAGACCAAGCTCAAGTGCTACCAAAACCAGACCTCCCGTGTTTAATGGCACTTGGACCTCTCGAGGAAACCACTTGGGTGGATCCCCTGTCCCATGTGGTTGAGCTGTTCCCTCTGCCAGTGGTTTCAGAGGAAAGGATCATGTATCACACACACAGACAGAGCCTTCTGGAGTCAATAAAATTATTTGCTTTTCTTCCCCAAAGTGTTTTGAGTCAACCCATCAGAATTTCCAAGACGGTGGCAGGGCGGAATAGCTGCAGGCACCAGGCTCGAGGGAGGAAAGCAGCCAACTCAGAGTAACACCAGGGTGGATGACACTGAGCTGCTCAGGAATCACCTTAACATCAGATTTTATTAGGTTTTCAAAAACTGGCTCATCTTCTGAATTAGCTGTAAAGCCACAGCATGCAAAAACCATTTTAATATTTTGCCTAGATTATTTCAGAAAAGGTACTGTATCTGCAGTTTTATGTCCCAAATATCCCTTCAGTTAGGTAGATCTTTCAAACTAGTTCAAGTTAAAAGCATTCTGCAAGAAAGGGACTACAGAAAATATGTGAAATACTTGTTCTTAAGAGATCAGGTGAAATAAGTGACTAGAAGGCAATTTCCATTTATAGTACTGTGTGTACTGCAGTGGCTACAGCACTGCCTCTGACAGTGGGATGATTTCAAGTTTAAAAGTGTATTTAGACTTTTTTTCTCCTATTATGGTACAACAACAACAGCAAAATGACAACATTTTGAGGAGGAGGAGCTGTGGGCAGGCGGTTTTTAGGCATCATGATGTGAGCATCTGGCTGGGAGAGGGATGAAACCTGTACCCCTGTTACCTGCAGCTGCCTCACATCTTTACACTTGAGAATTCAGGGTTTGTCCCATTTTTGCACAGAAGCACACAGAAAGGGCAGCTGGGATTGTGTCAGGCAGGATCTGAGCACTCTGCCTAATGCAACAGGTGAAGCTCACACCTTTGGGGACAGGGTTTCTCTTGCTACACATCTCTCTCTGCTCCCACCGGTTTTCATTGCAGTCATCATCAGGTTACACAAATCATTAATTAGTTATTGAAAATGAACCACATTCACAGAAGCCAAAACAACACTGTTAAATGCTCATTAATCAGCATGTCACCTTAGAGACCCTCAGAATCATGAAAATCAGGCAACTGCCAGAGATTTCAGTGTTAAATTGTTGCCAAGAGCCACCTTTCAGCAACTTGGATGTAAAAAACTGAACATAAGCAAAACTCATTCTGACCAGAACGTCCTAAAGCTCCGAAATAGGGGTGGGGAGGAAGGACCATCCCTATGACACAGATCCATCCTGGAATCAGGCAGGGCTGAATTCTCTGCTACAATAAGCAGTTGGCTGCCTGAGGTCACCATCACTACCCCCCCACCACACACATCCTTAGTAGGTTACAGGTGTTACATTTCTACTTGGGAAAAAAAAACAAACAAAAAAATAAAGAAGGAGGAATTAAAAGTTTCTACTCACCGCATTGAGCCCCAGGAGGTTGTTTGGGAGAGAGGAGGTGACTCCTGACAGAATTGCCGTGGCCACCACTGCCCCCAGGCACTGGGCAAGGATGTACATGAGCGCCTTGAAGATGCTGATCTGGCAGCTGAGCAGCAGCCCCAGGGTCACAGCCGGGTTCAGGTGGGCCCCGCTGATGTGGCCCACGCTCTGGGCCATGGTAGCGATGGATAACCCAAAAGCCAGCGAGACCTTCACGTTGTCCTGGGACCTCGTGGATGTTTTGTTGCCCACCACGGGGAAGCTGAAGCCCAGAGCCGAGCCAATGCTGATAAAAATAAAGAGGCTCATGGCAAGGAACTCAGCCACCACTGCCCTCCAGAACATTTTCTTTTTGAACTCACTAGCCATCTTTCCTCTTTCTCTCTCTCCCCTCCTCACTTTCCCTTCTCCCTCTCTCCCTTCCTCTGCCTGATAGTTTTTCCTTTGAGGTCTGAAGAGAAATCTGGAGGAAAAATACAGTCCTTGGATTATTTATAGGGCTTTGGGTGGTCTGTAGGAGGGAAGGGGTGTTGCACAAAAGGAGGAAAGAACATCTACATAGATGCTGACTGTTAGATTGATGTAAGACACTGTTTGCCTGCCAAAGTTTTTTCTTCCTTTTTTTTTTCTTTCCCCTCCCTTACCAGCGTTCGATCTCTGCCGCCGTTTTTAAGAGGCTTTTAAAAATTCTTGGAAAAATCTTTAGGAGCGCCTCAGGAATTTTTTTTTACCCTCTACTTCTCGAACTCCTGTGTCATCATTCAGCACGGGGATTGGAATGAAAGCTTTGATGGGATTTCTGTCTCGAGCCGGACTGAAACGAAAAGCAAAGTTATCTGTGCAGGCTGGTGAGTTATTCACGCTCAGCTTCAGCGGCAGCAGAGAACAGCTCAGGGTAGTAAATGAGACTGACAACTAAATCCACACTCCAGGGACTTCAGTACCTCTGTTTTATTTGGAAACAGGTAGAAATGTCCCTTCTCTTGGCTCTGTGGACTTGGAGGTGTTTTGGATGCCAAGTCGGACGGCTGTACGGACACACTTGTGGATTTACACGGCTCACACGAGCTGGTGTTCACTGAGCAGGGATCAGTTTTAATCCCAGTGTAAAGCTGACATAACACTGAATGTAAGCTGGAAGCTTTCTGTGAATGCAAGTCGGATGCCGAGGGGGAGGTGTTTGTTCTTTCTTTGTTTTTTTGGTTTTTTTTACTATTTTATTTTAATTTATGTCATTTCTTCGCTTTTTCTCTCCAAAGCACAGAGGTGTTTCAGGGTTTCCCCAACCTTCCTCTTCTGACCAGCAGGAGAAAAAAAGCCAGTTTGGGGTCTTCCTGCAGTGAAAACCTGTGTGTCACCACCCTGCTGAGGGTCAGCTCAGCTGTCCCGGTTGTCACCAGGGAGACTGGCTGCTGCCTCTGAGCCACAGGACTGGCCAGAGAGGGGGACAGAGGGGAGAGCAAGGGAGAAGGGAAATTACATGCTTGGTTTTGCAGACAGAATGAATTTCCCGGCAGTGCCAGAGTGTCTCTGAGAGCAAAAGGTCCGAGTGCCTGGTTTATCTCAGCGGGACTTGCACACACGCCTCGGATTAACCCCTGTGCTCTCAGATCTCTGCCCGCCTTAACAGCTGGGGGCACCTCCATCTGTAAAAGAGGGGGCTTGCTCAGGCTTCAAACCAAGGAAAATCTGATCCAGAGTCAGGAACTGATTCCCTGGACACAACTCTTGAAGGATGGGTATTTAAAATCAGCCTACTTCTCTGCCTCCTCTTTTTTCTCCCTCTTCCTCCTTTAATGCACTGGTAATGTCCTCTAAATTATACTTAAATTAATTCAAGGCTTTTTCATTTGGACAATATGTCAGTAAGAAGGAAAAATCAAACACACACCTGGATAGTATTAGACAGTCAATAAGGGGTTTTAAACTACATTCAGTTTTCAGAAGATGATTCAGTGACAAAGCTGAAAACTGCTTAAACAGGAATCCAGATGTCTGCAGCTTGTCACCCCCAAGTTTTTATTCTTCCTAGGCATCAGATGTTCTTTATTTTCCATATATAGCCAACTTTATTTCCTTCTGTTTTATAATGCACTTACACAAGAGAACTGTACCAGTGAAAAAAGGAAAAAAGCAAAGAAAAGGGCAATAATTCAAAATTATCGGGTTTACCCTTCTAATTACAGTGGGACTTCAATGAGGAACCATGTGACAGACAAATCAAAAATCAAATTTAGCCAAATAATGGTAGATGGTGGAATTTTAATACAAGGTACAATTGCTTCTAGTTGTATCCTTTTCAGTGAAACTTTTTATTTACTGCAAACAGTCTCTGAGGCTTGGAGATCTTCACTGAGCAGCTTCTCTGGTCCTACCAAACAGGTGCCCAAGACACAGGGCATGTATCACACACCTCAGGGAACTGGACACAGCAAGAGCTCTATGAATAGTTTACAAGAGTTTCCATGTGTCCCAAATTGGCACCTATGGGATGGACCTGCCCAGATAGTCAGCCCTATCCACAGGAAATTCCCACTTTACTCACTTCTTCCTACAATTAGGAACTGGATGACCAAGCAACCTCTGTATCAGTACTGATAAGGTGAGGAAGAATCCCTGAAAGGAAAATTTCTAGAAGCCAGGAAAATAGCCATGGGAAGTACTGCAAAATGCTTCCTTGATTTCTACAGTCTCCTCTAAATATCCCTGACTGGTTTGGGCCAGAGACTGGGTACCAGGAAAGCCAGACCTTTAGTCTGACCAGTGGAATATATGAACAACACACAAATTAAATGTGCCTTAAGAGGAGCAGGCTGGACACTCACCTTGGTGTGGAACCAAGGTCACCTCACACTTGTATTTTCATCCTGAGACTCCTCATTTGTCTCTTCTTAACTGTTACCCACCTCTCATTTTGTATTTTGGGAGTTGGTGCCACAGTAACCCAATAAAACAATAATTCAGACAGAAAAGAGAAAAAAATCTGAAATAAATTAAAGACAGAAACGGTTCCAGGGAATATACACATATAAAAGAGATGGGTGGAGCTATTATCCAATTTTTCCATCTATGCTGTGATGTGAAGTAAACCATGATCATCTCTGCTGTGTTGTTACTAATTGCCTGCACAAGGATGGTACCCAGAGCCCCTCAACCTTCAGGTCTGGGCAGAAGGAGCAGAGACAGACTTGGCCTGTGTGTAGAAGAATCACCAGGAGGGGAAACAGAAGGGGATGAAAACAAAAGAACAAATCTATTGCACAAGAAATAGAGGGAGTTGTGGACCAAATAAATTGTAGAGCAGCGTAAGTGTAATGAGGAAAGAGAAAAGACAAAACATGAGTAGAGAAACCAGTTGGACTTCTTCAGCAATATCCACCACGACACAGATTTAATTGGTGCTCTACTCATTATGCCACTTTTCCACGAAACAAACTCCATCCCACGTTTCTCAGGCTGATGGCAAAGACCCCAGTGCTTGGCCAAGCAGCCAGAGGCCTCTGAACCCAGACCCCACAACCACCAGAAGCCCAGAAAAAGGACAAACCCCAGTTTCCTGCATATCAGGTAAGCTGGGATTTGTGCAGACAGCTTTTCTGGGCATGGTTTTATCTTATGCACCAAATCACACTTGAAGGTGGGGTTTAGTTTTTCTGGAAATAGAGAGAGATGACTGCTAGCCTTATGTAAGTGTTTAGGACATGCAATTAAGAACAGATCTGATGGGAATGAAAGGGAGAAAGTAGCTCTTTAGCTGAGGGGTGTTTCTATACAGATGATTTAAACCAGTGTACTCCCAACAACTCTTTGATTTAGTTACACTAGAGACAGTTGAGTGAAAAATCAAGCTCACAGGACTGGATATTTAATTGCCAAGATCCCAGGACCAACTCATTTTTTTTGTCTGAAACCAATCAGGTTCTGGAGGGCTGTAGCACAAATCTCCTTTAACATTTCAGTCAGAAAACAAATGTACTTGTAGTTGGAGTGGTAGGTTTTGTTCTGTGCTCCCACATGTCAAATTGCTCAGGATCACTCCTTTTTGAACAAGAAACAAATGTCAGTGACTTCAGATTTGGTCTTGGCTAACATGAATTCTTGGGGAATTTCCCTCTTAGGTGAAGGAACAGTCAAAGTTGAAGGGCAGAAGGAATGTGTGTCAGTCCAGCAGTCAAATGATTGGAAGAACCAGGGGAAATTCGGCAAACCACAATTATTCTTCTCCTGAGAAGAATTAGTTACCCTGTGGCCCTGCCAGACAAGTCTTTTAGCAGGCAAGCAGCAGTTCCAGGAATACTCCATTTTATACAGTTTCAGAGACAACAGCAATTCCTATTTCTGCCCTTAGACTTTCACCCCTCTGGGGCATCACCAGCTCTCACCTCCGTGGAGAAGAGCAAAACTGTGAAGCAGGGAAGAGCTGGAGCATCTATGTAATCTTGCTCCAACATTTCAGAAATGGGAAGGAGCCCAGCATTTCTGGTTGGAATGAAAATGTTTTCCCCTGTGTTCTGTTCAGTGCTCTCCATGCAGAAATTGTAGCTCACAGCTGGGGTTTCCAATAAGAAAATAACGCCACTGAATTAGATTTGCACCAATATTCAGGAGTTGATTCCTGGGCTCCATTCCCCTTCTTGGTAGAAGGAGAACATTTCCATTTTGCTGTTGTAAAAAGTACAAGGTGGCCATTGAGTCAAGAGAAAGACACTGGGGAAAATCTCTGCAAGAGGTCCCTGAGCACAACCAACACCTAAAGCATGAGTAAAGTGCCCAGGAACTGGGAGGGGCTTTAGACTGAATCCCTGGCTTAACTCTCCAAAATCAAGGAAAGATGGAAGATTTCAGACACATCCCCCTCTCCAGCATTTGTTCCCAGCCAGTCTAAGCACCCACTTGCTCCATATGGGAACTGCTGAAAATTCCCTCCTTAGGGACTCGGCTGATTTTGTTCCCTGTATGGAAAACTCAGAGCCTGCAAAATCCCCCCTTACAGAGCTGGACCCTGGAATTGCTTTGGAAAGCTGGACCTGAATTATCAGGAACTCACCTGTGAGGATCAGCAGTTATTTATCAACCACATGAGTCACCTGTTTTGTTTGGGAGACGAGATGGGATGTCACCCTCTAATGAGCAAGATTCAAAGGCATAAAGTTCACATTATTAATTTTCATTTAAGTACTTCCTGATTCAGTGAAACCAAAGCAGGTTCTAAAGACTAAAGTTTTTCCTTTTCTTAGAGAAGAAAAGTACCTGTACATTCCTCCATGTTCACCTGGATAACATAATTCTCTTTTTGATGGATTTTGTTTTAATTTTTCACTAGATATGGATATGTTGAGCCTCATTTTTATTTTATTTTTTCCCTTCAGAATAATAAAACTGTAGAAAATTTATCAGTGTATATATGACTGGACAAAATCTGTGGTTGTGCAATAAGCGAATGAAATTCAATATCAGCAGAGGCAAACCTATTTACATTGATGACCAATTTAGTCCTGATGGACAGAGAAGATGATTAAAAAGTTGTTTTCTCTTGAAGGAGATTTTGAAGGCATCTGAAGAGAAAATCCCTCATGAATGTCCTCGGAGAGTTTACCTCCAATTTCAAGTTTTCTCTCTTCTGAGGGCAAGAGACCCTACAGGACTTCCTGAAAACATATATAATGCAGGGATACATGTGTCAGTACAGCACAATTTTTCATCACAAGCACAACAAAGCCATGTGGGTGGCATTTGTCCCCCCTAGTTGTTGGTATCTACCATGGAAATGGCTCTGACTGAGTTGATGTCCTTTATCTTAGTGAATGCACAGTGTGTGAGCTTTCAGAATGTAATCACAGTCCTTGATTTCAGACATCTACACTCCATTGACTCCATTTAACCAACTTTTTAGGCTTCCTGGGCTGCCCAGTTCCAGTCAGCACTTACCTTTGTCTGGAAATCCCAGTTCTCTGGCCATGAGAACTGTCCACCTGCCAACCACACCAGCAGGAGGACTGTTATTACCCTTTTTTTGACACTTCTGGGACATTAAGTAATAAAGATGACTGTCTTCCAACTGAGACATAAAAGGGAATTTCCCAGACAAATCAGCCTGCACCAGGAACCAGATTTTTGTTTCCCCCTGATTCCCCTGCACCACCAAGTTGTCAGCAGCATCTCCACAAAGGAGGGGTGTTTTTTCCAGCTTGAAGGATTCTATGGTTCCATGATTATGGACCATGAAGGTCTTCACCACTGTCTGCTCTCCTGACACACAGCAAGCAGTGCTAGGGAAAGGCTACAGAGAAGTTGGCTGTCTCCAGGAACATCTTTTGTCTGAAGGCACCTTCCAAATTAGACATTTCTTCTCCCCAGGTTGATGCTGGAGAGAGAAACCACAGGCTCTGCTGCTTAGCAGCAGCATTAATGCACAGAGCAATGTCTCTCTTATAGCAGCAATGGATAGAAAGGGGGTATGAATCCCTTGCCATTAAACAGGACAAAATCTTACCTCTTTTTCTCCAAACGAACCTTCTCATATGTGTGTTATTTAAACACATTTGGCTTGTGAAATGGTTGGTTTTTCTGGCAATCTCAGAAAACGCCGCCACATTGAGGGTTAAATGCCAAATATGATTTTTTTTTCCTAAGTGCACGTATTTAGCAACAATTGTCCTTTTGAATTTCCTGTGCCCAGTGCATCACTGGGAGGTCAACCAATTTTTTTTTCTTTTTTTTCTTTTGCCCTACACATTGTGTTACATAAAATAACAAGTCTGCCAGGAATACTGGGCATGACACACCAGTGACTGTGCTAATGAAAGCCTTGGTACTTCATTACAAATACAGGAGGTGAATAAACCATTGTTGCTACTATAAGAAAGTTTTCAGTATGGATCACAGTCCTCTTGGTTTCTCGGTGTGCAGAAGAAATCAAGCTGAAGATGCCACTGCTATAAGCTCCACCAATGCTGATGATTTGATTGTTTGGAGGGAGGTTTTTTATGTAATTTCCCTGAGTTTTGCTCCCAGATTTCATCCCTGTGTGTGCTCTGTGCTCTGTTTCCCCACAGCTCCACTGCTCAGGCTCACAGCTTGTCTTTGGCACAGTCCGAGGTGCTGATTCAACATCACAGACTTCTTTATCATAATGAATTTCTTCTAACTGCCAAGTGTTATAGGGCACTGGATGTTGAGCTGATAGGAAAATAAAAGGGAGACCTTGAGGTGAAACTTGTGACCTATTTCCCAAGCAGAAAAAAAGCCTTGAGGTGAACTTTGTCAGGTTTATCACATGGCCACAGTCTGGGAAGTGTCAGCTGGACTTGTTAAATCTATGAGATCACACTGCAGCAGCAAAGTAATTCACCATTTCATGCAGACTGGGGAGATTAGGCAATAAAATGAAGTCACTACAGGCAGAGCACTTTTATGTCTCACAGAATGTCACTCATGGTAAATGGATCTTCCTTGGAAGTTCCTTAGTCTTTCCTGCATCTCCAATTACACTTAAAATCCTCCTGACAGCAGTTTATCGAGGCTGTCTTAAAGACCTTCCTCAAGGATGGTGATCCTTGGATGCCTTTAGATGTTTGATTCCAGTGCTTACACCCAAACTTTCCAAATCTCCCTTGCAATGAAAGCCCAACAACATGGAGCTGGGAAAAGATTTATGCCTTCCTCTCAAATATTTGTTAGATTTTTAAATGTTATTTGTCTCATTTATTTAGAGACTAATCAACTTGTTTTCTTGAAAACTTCCCTCCTTTGGTCCTCTTGACTTCTGTTAATGTAGTTTTTTATCTGGTGTTTGGAGGATTATAACAGTGAATTTTCTCTATAGGAAAGATTCTTTGTATTTCAGACCAGTTTTGCAACTCACAAGGTTCATCTTAAATTCTGATCTTGCACCTCCACACTAATGCTGCCTTTTCTAAGTCAACTAAAATTTGCAACTTTAACACCTGCTCGCCACTCCAGCCCTCCAGACATAAACCAATGGAAAATAACACACCAGAACAAGAGCCTAGCAAAGGAAACTCAAAAGGACAATTGTTGCTAAATACGTGCACTTAGGAAAAAAAATCATAATTGGCATTTAACCCTCAATGTGGTGGCGTTTTCTGAGAGTGTCAGAGAAACCAACCATTTGGATCTCAATGACATCCTCAGTTTTGATGATGAACCATCACTATCTTTAGGTGCAGCTTCCCACAGCCATGCACTTGCTGTCGATTCATAATCCTCACTGGGATTGTCCTCCCCTGATTAGAGGAGCAGAAAACTCATGGTTTGACTGAGGTCAAGGAATAACAAAACTATTGCAACTCACACGTGACACTTAAAATCAAAGAAAGCCCTGAGCAATAGTGACATTAACCTCACCTGACTCCAGAGACATTCCATTTTATGCTACTTGTTTCTCTTATTTAGTGGAAAGAAACAGGCACTTTTGGCACTTGACTCATGGAATATGTTTGTGCATCCACGTCGGATGCCTCACACCAGGGACACAATTGACCGTGTTGATCAAATCTTTACTTCAAAGTGAACTTTGATGAGTAAAACTACTGTTCTTGTTTGTGACACAAATTATGAGCAAGACCCATTCCTCCAGGAACAAGTTCGGAGCACGTTGGCACTGGGGAAGCAGGAAGATCTGTCAACATCTACTCTGGCTGTAACAAAAACATGGATTAAAACAAGGAGCGGGTTATAGTCTCGTGGATATGAACTATCACAGAATGAATCAGCTTCCTGGTGGTTGTATTTCAGCAGGAAACACTAAGTTTAGCCACACTATTAACAGGCACACACACAATAAATCTACCAAACCTCAGGAGCTCTGTTCTGAAGTTACTTTGCAGGTTGAAGATCTATGTGGTCCTGGAGGCACCTATAGGCAAAATATCTTTGAGGTCTTTAGCTGAGGTTTGGTTTTTTTCACAGAGCATCTCATACTGATTGCATTCAGTAGCATTTGGGCTTGCACAGCTTTGTCACAAAGCTGGGATCCTGCAAATTCCTTTGTGATCTGCTTATGAAGGGACTGAAGACTCTAAATGCTACTTTTCATCAGGAAGATGGATTGAAAGCAAATGTAATGTCCTCTACCTGAAGAAGGTCTACCTGTCCTCTGCCATGTGTCAAGAGGATGTGAATCACTTTCAGAAAGTGTTTTCCTTCAAGAGCTATAGAGGGACCTCAGATGATCAGCTTAAATTCAGTGTTTAACTTCCAGATGGATTAAGTAAAATTAAATTAATCTCAATCTTAGTGAAGATATCAGATAGAAAAAATTCATAGAATCCAAATCACAGAATTATTTGGGTTGGAAGGCACCTTAAATACTATCTAGTTCCAGTCCTCCTGCCATAGGCAGGGACAACTTCCTCTGGACCAGATTTCTCCAAGCCCCATCCAACCTTGACTTGAACACTTCCAGGGATGGGGTTTCAGTGAAGCCTCAAGTTTCCCATGTTCTTAAACTCAGTTATTTCTTTATACTCAGGTGAGTGGAGATGGGGTTGTGTTTATCACAGCCAAACACAGCACTGCACACACCCCTTCTCTGTGTTCACTGGCACAGTCTCCTAAAGCATCTTTGCTGATAAAACTCTTCTCTCAACTGTCTTCTCTCTTTTTATTGAGGGTACCACCTAAGTTCCCATTTCTGAATACTCTGGAAAAAATAAACATGGACATTTCATAGAATCATAAAATGGCTTGGTTTGGAAGGGCCCTTAAAGATCATTTGTGCACCTTTGAAGGCCCTCTGGTTCACTGATGGATATAAAATAGTGATCCTGACATAAAATGAGCTGTTCCAGAGCTTGCTCTAGTGATTTGTTTGTATCCAGTGCCATCCCTGAACTGCTGTCCCCATCCCACAGGGAATTTGGGGTCAGGGTCTGTGTTCAGAGGAGACTCAAACAAAGCAGAGAATTAAAATAAACAGAAAGAGATTTTGGATGTGCACATCGTGTGGTGGCATCTCAGCTGGCTGGGAAGGAACTTTCCTTTAAGAGAGGGGAAAAGAAAAGAAAAGACAGTCAGAGAGGAGCCCACTATGGGGTCACACCCTCAATCTGTGCATTCATTCCCTTCATCCAGGGAAGGCTGGGATAATTATACCCCCCACCAGGGTTTGCAGAGCTCTCAGTAACTCCAGACTCAGTATTTATATTCTACTCTGTGTGTGTGTTTATATGTGTGTTTTCCAAGCTTTTTCTTCCTGTGGCACCATCAGAATATCCATGAGTGGTTCAAATGCTTTGTAAGTGCTCGTCACTGTTAACAACATTTAACCAAGTAAGGATTCCATTGGTTAAGTGAATTAAAAAGAAAACAAAAAACATTGTCATATCCCACAAGATTGCTGTAAAGGAAAGAAGAGAGTCTGAAAAACAAGGCTGGTAAGGCAAAACCTAAGGAAAATCAAGTCAGCAATAGGCATATGAGTTTAAACTCTGAATACCTGATAGGGAGAATGGCTTCAATTAGCTGCTTTTGAGGGAATTTCAGGAGTTTGTGGGCTTTAGAGGCTCATTCCTGCTCTGCATTCCCATTTGGTCACTTGGATTACAGGGCAGGAAGACTCGTGTGTCTTCAGGGAGGGTGGAAAAATGGAAGGCAGGATGACACTCAACGGCAGAGACTTTCCGAAAAAGGAAGAAACAGGAAAAATCAACCAGTTGTCTGCTTTGATTCAAGTAGCAGTTCTTTCCCTCCCACAGGTCTCACTCCAACAAGACTTCTGCAATAATGTGGCATAGTGATCCACCAGCTCCAGGACAAGGAGAAAAGGAGAAGGTTGTGTCAACAGTCACCTCCCATCAGTATAAGACAGGAATGGTTGATTTATGGACTCATGGAGTTGGATCAGATCATCATGGAATTAGATGGAGGATGACTTTCTTCACATGTAGTGGCCCTGTACCTCTTCCTTGCCTTTGCTGGGCAGGAGAGGAGATGGGAATCTTCTCCCAAGTCCCTTCAGTTGGTCTGAAAGAAAGGGGAGAAGCCCCTTATTCTGGTGGCATCCAGCAGAACTACTCAGGGTTGGACTCTCAGCTTCCAAGGGATTTGAGAGGCAAATACTTAACCCTCTGCTCCCTAATCTGCTCCAACCTTTGGAAGAAGGAGGCATCTAAGTTGGAAATATGTATAGCACCCAGGGGTTTCAGAATTTGCACCAAGATGTGTGTCCTGGAACACTGTGTCTCTGCTCAGCTGCTTGTTTGCAACACAGGCAAGCAAGAGGATAAAGAGTGTTCCACAAATTAAGTCTGCCCCAGCAATTAATTCACTTTTCCATAATGACTGGATCAATGGTGGGAGGAAAAGAAGAGTGAGACTGGATGATTTGGCTTCTTCTGAAAGATGACATAGAAATAATAATAGAATAATAATAGAATAGAATTTGGCAGGTTTGAGTAAGGGTTAGGGTTAGGGTGAATGTAAATAGCAGCTATGAGGGCTTAGACTCCTTGAATTTGGGGCCTCCCAAGCTTCTTAAGGCACAGATGGACTCCTTAAAAATCAGGGATAGTTGCCATTGTCACAGAGCAGTGACATTTCTATCAGCAAAGAGCTGCAGAGCTGGATGAGGGCGTGATCCTGTTTTCTTGGGTTATCCACTGCTGCAGATCCAGACAAAAGAAGAGCTAGGAATGAAAAGCTGATCATCAAGCAAAATTATTGTTGTGAAGTTTGGCTCAACTTTGTGTGTTTCATGTGAGAATTATTCTTGGATTGAATATGGTGGAAGGAAAAATGTCAGTTTGTCTGAGAGAGGGAACCTCAAGAGAAATAAAAAGGAACAGCTGGACATGATTGAATTCATGTAGAGGTCATCAAATTGTTACAGTCATTTTGTCTTTTGTGGACAAGGAAGTGGCTGTAAAAAGCAGTTCCCCCTTGCCCAGCTGACACACTATGACAGGATTGGGACTGACACAAACTGTGATTCCAGTTATTTAAAATAACAGTTTTACCAAATGTAGCCCTCACTCACTCTTCCTCTCTCTCTCTGTGAAATGTGAGGAGCCTGAAATGGGACTGAGATGGGCAGTAAATATGCAAATTGAATAAAATCATACTAATTAAATACACGTTCATTTCAGATTTTTCCAAAGGATTGTCAGTTTGCATTATTTTATTTACATTTGATGTCTTCTAGTCCTAAAAGGCAAGGGGTGTCAGGGATGTGTTGTGGACAGAAAAAAGCAAAGAAGATGGTTATCTCTAGAATAACTCCTGCCATCTGGGCAGCCTGAACATCCAATGACATGTAGGGCTTGCATGGAAACTTCTTGTACCTCATCCTATCCCAAAACATAATTGAACTTCAATGCTCCAAGGTGTTATCACACCAGTGTTTATTTTCATTTTCTATTTTAATCTACTGGAAAGCCACATATAAAGACTGCTACAACATTTTCCAACATTTTTGAAGAGATGGGAATGATATTCCAGGTAGAGCCATTAAGGTGCTGAACCTGGAGTTGTTTTCATGGGATGATGTTGTGCCTTAGCCTCCCCTGCAAGAAGCTTTAAAAATTAAGCCTCTTAGAGTTCACAGTGAAAGATTTGCTTTCCTGCCCTGGATTGTGTTTGCAGTTCTCCTTTGAACTCTCTCCATTGTTTAGATGTCTTTTCTTAAGTGTCCTCCAGAGCTGGACACATCATTTAACAAGTTTTAAATGGTGTAGTTTATAGAGGAAAGGTCACTTCCCATCTTCTGCTGAATGTTCTCCCTGTACTTCCAGAAGTTGCACTTGCCTTTATTTTTTAATAGTTCACATTGAGACAGTTATCAATGCTTCATTTGCCTCGACAGATAAATTTATCCCCTCCCACACACAGAACCTGCAGACTTTCCTTCCAGATATTTTAGCCTCAGTTTGACTTCACTAAAACAACTTTGATTGGACTGTGAATAATTAATCATTCCTTTCCTATTGATCATTTACTAACCTGCCTTTCTTGTGATACCAAAAACAAGTTCAGAAAAAGTTTTTCTGAACAAAATGTTCAGAAAACTGAACTCCTAAAGGTATTATATTCTCATGGGATGGTTCCTAAGCATTAGATAGCAGGGGAACAAGATTAGCTTTTTCTCTCTTTGGTGCTTTCCTGAAGCCCAGAGAACCCTAAAGATCTCTGGAACACTGAATGACATAAAGTCATTGTCTGACACGATAAATCACTTCCAAAAGGGTCTCCTCTGCTGCCCACATGATCTTGTTTATCCTTGGTGCAGGCCCTTCATTTTCTCATCAGAAGAACAGACAACTCTACTGATGTTGGTTCATTGAACAACATTCTGTCCAGTCTTTCCACTTTTTTAATACATAAATTTTGCTATTTTAGTACGAGACTAATCTGCCTTTCTGGTTTATCCAGTTTATACAGTTCTGGAGGCCTTTTTAGTTCTGTCTGACACTTACTGAGTTTAAATTAAACAATTTCTCAGTTCTCTGTATACAGATGTATATCTTTTTCTGTGGCAGATTCTTGCAGACTGTTCTCTGTTTTACTGGTTGCTCTGGGTTTGGAAGATGCACTTCATTTTTTCCAACTCTCAAGTTTGCATGTTCAATGTCTGTCCTTACCTCTTGACTTTTTTTCACTCATGTGAAATCTGTAGCCACGTTGGGAAAATCAAAGAAACTCCAGATCACCCCTTCCCACCTTTGCAAGGTGGCCAGCAGTTCATGGACAACTGGATTCTTTGGTTCCTGAAGGATTACAGACATGAAAATAAACACACTGGCACATGAATCTTCAGCTATAATTACAAAGCAGCTGATGAAATTACTTCTCTGGCTTTCTGCCCCTACGTGCCCTGGGAGGAGGGTGAGGAATGTCTGGGGTTCAAGGTTCACACCTCTGTCCTTCCATGTGCTCAACAAAAGTCCCAAACTCTCCAGAAACTCCGGTGTTACTGGTTTCATTTGTGGTAAGAAAGGAATCAGAGCACTTGAGAGGAGGGGGCTCAGGGGCTCACAATGTAGTCAAGGCTCAGCTGTTGGTCTTTTAAAGGTTCATTTACATTCAAGTGGTTCACTCTAATAATAAAATCTATGACAGAAAGGGACAATAAGCCCTAATGAAGAGTCCTAAATGATAAAGATCTTTTTCCTTGCACAGTGGTGGGTACTGAATTGCCCAGAGAGCACACACACTGCCAATTACCCAAATTCTTGATATCTTTGGCAGGATCACATAAATAATGTTTCTCCTAGAATAACATGTTCTTGAACTCTTTCTCCAGTGTATTGTCTGCACATGTGTTTCCCATTAGCAGCAGACAGGGAAGTCTTACCCAAGAGCACTTGTAAGTCCAGTTTACAGAGGTGAAAAGGAGAAAACAGAGAGATTTCTGACACCATCTTTGAGTCTGGTTTGGAAACTTTCTGATCTGCCTCTGCTTCTTTATCTGTGTGTGTTAAAGGACATGAAACCTGTGCAAGACTTCAGATGCTTTTAGACCACTTCCCACACTTGTGATCTCTGAAGATTAGATGGTTCTGAAGGTTAGGGTTGAAGTAGAATATCAGAATATTAAACACAATTATCATTGTAATATTGTTATAAAATAAAATAAAGAATCTTTCTAGAGTTCAAGGTTGAGAGAATTGGGATTGTTCACCCTGGAAAAGAAAAGGGTGTGGGGTGACCTCTTTGTGGCCTCCCAGTACCTGAAGGAACTGAGAGATGGAAATGCACCTTGTCCCATTACAGCACCCAAGAGAGATGATGTAAAACATTCCCTGGAATTGCCAGTTTCTCCCTAGAGAAGAACCTGTTCCTTCATTTTCAGGTGAGGTGCATCCTGAACTTTACATGGATTTACTTTACTCTGTGTACATTTTCCCAGTACTGTTTCTCTCACCAGGTGAGGATGGAATGTAACTCATCCATAAGGAATCACTTCAGCCTCACCTGATTCCCTCTGGAAGCCTCTTGGACACACACAGAAGCTCCTGCTGGCGCTTTCCCCCTTGACAAACACACGGGACTGACACGATCTCATTCCAAGGTTGGAAACATAATTAATGGTGTGTCAGGGTGACTCACTTCACCACTTAGCTCATGTTTCCCCTTCTCAGCTCTGCACAGCCTCATTTTCCATCAGCCAACCCCATGCAGGTGGCACACAGATCTATCCCCTCTGAGTGCCACCCTGCTCAGTGTGGCTTCTTCTCTTCACCTCCCTTTGAGGAACTGGAGATAGGCTGCAAAATTTCATAGCTTTCAAAGTTTCCATGTTATTGGGAAAGACTGTCATGTCCTGAGCCATCCCACCTTACTCCAGTTAATATGTTATTTCATATTACTTTTCCTGTCCATCCACAGAAGGGCAGATCTCATTTGGGCTCTTTCCATCAGTCCTCTTTTGTCTCAGATCTTAAAATACACAGTCCTTGCTATCCTGGTTACCTTGCTTTAGGAAAATCCTAAATTTTCCACAGTGTTTTCTTAACTGGGAGTTATTAATCTCTTCTCTTCCTCCTCTGGTCCGTCACCTCACTCCTTTTTTATCATATGAAAAAAACTGCTTGTTTTCAGTCTCAGACCTTTTCAGATATTAATCTTCTCTTCAATCAATATTAACAAGCTGACAGAAACCTCTAAGCAGTCAGTGAGGACAAATGTCTTCATCTATTTGCTCCATTTTCTCATGATCTCATCTTAGACTTTTTCCCAGGTTATATTTTACCAAAAGAAATTATGTGTATATATATGTTCAGAACAATTTTGTTGTTCTCTACTCACCTCTTCACAGAATTCCAGAGTGGTTGATGTTGGAAGGGACCTCAGGATGTTGTCTGGTCCATCCCTGCTCCATGAGGGGTGATGGTTCAAACCTCTGAGGGATGGTTCAAATCCCTGTGACAGTAAGACTAACAAGATTTATCTCAGTACTTTAGTTGGCTACACACTTCAAAGGGTCAGTAACTTCCAGAAGCCCAGGTAACATGATCTCTCACAATCTCACTTCATGTGATACATCCCTCAGGTATCACATGAGCTAAGATTTGGGGAAAAAACCTTGCAGTGCACTATTGTGATAGAAATATGTCTCCATGAGTTCTTTTTTCTTTTCTTCAGGGATTATATTGTCCTGTTATTGTTAGCCCTATAATTTCTTTTCCAAGATCAGCTAAGAAATCATAAGCTGTTCACATCTTAAACTGAATAACCCATAACAAACATGCTAAAAGAAAAAAAGCTGTCTGTTGAAAAACTTATTACCTCTGTCAAACTTGTTAGGAATACCATGATTTATATATTTCTTTTTTTATTAATGGTATTTTCTGGTGTCATTCAGCTCAAAAAATCAGAAGTCTCATAGCCTCAGAAATCTCATATCTACCTGTAAACTAGGTGCCTATGATCCCCCTTTATTGAATTGAGATCTGGGATTTAATTCAGTTAACTTAATATAGGTATCAAGGAGCCATATTTTTGTGTCAAGGGCTCTTGGGATTCCCTTTCCCACCTGACGACCAGTTGCAAGTCCATAAATTTGTAGTTCCACTGTAATGGTCACTTCTTCCATGCAGATTAATCACAAATGTCACTGGACTCTGTCTTTAGACAACTCAATTAGAGGGTAAAACTGCTGGAGATTCAGCACTTTTGAAGCTTAAACTGAAGAAAATGCACATATTTGACCGGCTGAATTATTCTTAATAATTGATAGTCCATTGATTACATGACTGGACATCCACAGTTTGCAGTGGGATGTGAAAATCTAAGTATAAGTGTCTTAATCTCTCAGGTGAAGCCCAGCACATATTTTAGACAGCCTACTTCACATCACGCTGCCTCCAGCCCATTTCATTTCTTGACAAGGCACAGTTTCAAGTAATAGTTGGAAAAAACACATGTAGAAGAAAAACACCAAATATTTGCCACATACTCCTCTTGAGGGCTGTTGGCAGGTTTTTTTTAAGCAGAAGGTTTGGAGACCTTCCAAGGAAAGTGCAATCAGTACATATTAGGGTTTGTTCCACAGCCAGATGCTACGGACAATTCCAGAACTGAAAGAGTCGTGTTGAAAGGGTCAGCTTATTCCTTGTTCCAAGAAACTTCTCAAAAATAATACCTGGATGCAAACATTTAGAAAGTAAATGCATTCAGTCCAAACCACTGTGAGGGTCTTTTAATTGTGGTGTTTATATATTGATTGGCTTTTAATTGTAACATTTATATATCAATTGTACACTTGCTTTCTACAATGTTTTAATACTCCTTTATCCAATCTGAATTTGGACCTCTTAATGGTGAAGAGTTATTTATTACCCTTGAAAAATGGGTCCAGGACCTGACAGATCTACTGATCATAAAGCTGCTTATTGTATTAAGCTTAAATTACTTATTTTCTTCCTCTTTGTTCTATCCTTCTGGTTATATTCATAGAATCCTGGAATGGTTTGAGTTGGAAGGGACCTTAAAGATTATCTAGTTCCAACTCCCCTGAAGTAATAGCACTGAGTTCCCTTTTCTCTATTGCACTTAATTACTTTAAGATTACTCTTAGACCCCTCCACTGCTGTTGATTAGGTTATTTATAAAACTTACATTTTTCATGAATTTTAGCCCTCTTCATAGCCTTTGCTGTCTCTCTGAATTCACTCCAGCCCGTCTCCACGTAGATGTTTTACATTTAGAATAATGTAGCTCAAAACAGTTTTTCCAGCCACAATATGCCACATTTAAATATTAAGCATTAAAAAACATCTTTCTGTGAATTGTCATCTATATTTTAGGATTATGATGAACCTATTTCCTGCACACTTAACATCTTTCATGGTCTGACAAACATGATAAGTCTAAGTGCCTGAGTTGTGCCTTGCATCAGCTTTAAATCAAGTGTTCTCTTCTATGAGGAGTTGTATCTCTTCTGAAGAGAAATGAGGGGTTCTGCATAACCTTTTCCATCATGGATTCACAGTGCCATTTGGCAAAGTGATATGTCAGTTATTCATGAGAACAAAAACACAGTGAACTCAAAATATCCACTCTATTTCTTTTTTTTTTTTTCCCTTCTTACCACAGTTTAAAATTAGAATAAAATAATTGGCTGGATACAAACTTGGTGAACTTACAGTGTCCAGCTGCATTTTTCCTTTACCACCTGAAAATGTGAAGTCAAGTGCCCTGGGTCCAGTTCTGACCTTGTTTACCCACATGTGAACAAGCAACAATCCTGTCGAAACTGAGAATATAGAGAATGTGAGAGACTAAGTCGGGACCCCTCGGTGATATTATTTGCCTGCACAGATTTTCCCAGGACAATAAATGGAAGTGATCCAGGAGGAGAAAACAATGAAGCCATCTCTGGTGGTGTACTGGGAGGGAATAATGGAGAAAAACCATTGTTGGTGGTGAAAACAGCTGGAGCTGCGGGGCTGCACTTCTTGGGATGTGTTTGTGCTGCTGCAACCAATTCTCTAAAAACCAGAGTACTAATGAATGGGCTTTTACACAGCAATTTATTCCAAGGCCTGGTTGTTTTCCAAGTGATTGTCAGCTTTCCCCAGCCCATGGTGTGAATACCTTGGCCCTGGGCCTTCGATTCAAGCCTAAAATTGCCCTTCAACGATGCTCCTTCCCCCTGTGCAGTTCTGCCACGGACTAAAATTGCAGATTCGTGGTTAGTTTTTCTGCCACTGACCACAACAGGCCCTGATCTACAGCAAAGCCTGTACTCAGAGAGATTAAATAACATATACAATCTCTTTAGAGCAACACCACACCATGCAAAATACACTACAGAGCTTCCTGCTATGTGGCAAAGCCACACTCTGCTTTGTCTCCTGGCACAGCAGAGCTCCTCTTGTGTAGGGTCACAAGAAAACAGGCTTAGGAAGAAAACCTTTGATTTGCAAGGGCCACAGAATTTATTTTTTTCGTTAAATTACTACTATTACAACTGAAACAGAGTGAAGAAAACTCTGATTTCGCTGCATTTCTTACAAAGTATCTGTTAAAGATTAAATTACAGTAAAATAGTCTCAATAGCAATTTCTGTGATGGCAATACACAGAAATAAAATATGAGAAAAGAGGCAAAAAAGAGTCCTGGAAAATGAGAAACAGAAATTAATCAGTGATACATGGCCTTGGAGGATACAGAGTGAAAGCAGATTGCTTGCATTGTTTTGGAGGTTTCAAATAAGGGAAAAATAGCTTATTTCAGGCTGGGGTTTAACTGGTATTTGGAAGACTTCCAGTGGTCACAGGCTGATTGAGCCTTGTGCTTTAAAATAAAATACAAATGGCTTGACAAACCACTGGGAATTTGTGTAGCCAAGGAAAAGAGGCAGGGGGGGCTGACAGAGGCACATTCCTGACTCTCATCTGGATGGGATGTTGGAGTGCACCAGTCCTGGGCTTGTGTCAAAGATTTCTTGTAAAAACAAACCTGAAGATGTAGAGGACAGAGGGGCCAAAGAGCTCTCAGAGCCTTGCCTGGGTGATCCAATAGGATCCACTGCTCTGCACACTCACCTTTTCTGGAAAAGCATTCAGAAATTCTGCTTGCAGTTTGAGCACAGTGAGTAACAAACATATAAAAGGCAGACAGGCCTAAAGGAGTGAAAATTCAAACACTGTTTTCCAGTATTTATAAATACACTGACTCACTAGAGAGATTTAAAGCCTGAAAATTGTTCTTAAAAAGAAAACCACTCAAAGCAATTTAAAACAATTTTTAAAAGGAAGACTTGAAGGTAGGATGATGCAGGTATTGATCTTGGCTGAGTTATCAGTGCCAAGAGACAGATGGCATGCACTGACTCATGGTAACAACCACAGGGATCAGCTTTTAATACACTAATTGTCAACATGAAAAGTAAAACATGATCGATAATTTATTGTTATTTTCTATTATTTTCATTCAGTGCTGCTGGTTTATTGGGGTTGTACTAATCACCAGCAGTAGTGAGTGTTCAACTGAGCATGGCCCCACGTGATGATAGAAAAGATATTTTTAACTTTCTGCTCCAAACATTTCTGCATTCACCTCCATATCCAAAAGTGACTCTGAGCCTGCAGAGCCCTGCTAAAATCAGGTTTCTGTACAAGTGTCTACAGCACTTGGACAGTGGGTGCTGTTCAAAGGGATATTATGTGAATCCACACATTCAGTGGGGAATCCAAGGCCACGATATCAGTGGGATTGTGGCTGGATTCCTTCCACCAGCTCAGGTCAGAAACCAGTAAGCTCCAGCATTGTTGGTGGGTAGGACCATCAACAATTAGGTTCTCAGCTCCAGTGTTTCAGCCAAGCATTTTGGTGGGTTTAAACTCTTCTCTGGTGTTTTGCAAGGGTTGTCAGCAAACCTTTCCCGGAGGAAAAATTTGGGAAGACAACCACACCATGCTAGAGAGGATGGCAGCAATTTTATGATATAAATGGGTGCCTGCTGGGGACAAGCCCCAAGCTCTGGACCCATTTAGTTTTCCAGTACAAACACAGGCCATTTCAGCCACCTGGATCCACAGGGTACTGTTACAGGAGGTGGGGTGGAGGGATCTGTAGCTGAAACTTCTCTGTGGACTTTCAGCAGGACTGCTCTTATTTCTCCTGGGCAGGCATTAGGATGACATGGGATATTCCTCACTCAGGCACTTATAACACAGCAAGAAGATCAAGATGGCACCAGCAGCAAAAGGAATTATGGATGAACATCTTCAGAGAGGGTTTTAGTTGCTCCTGGAGTAGAGGGCAGATTACACAGCTCCTGCCCCAAGGGCTTGTTCCTGCCTGTTCTGGGGAGGGAGCTCTGCTCTAGTGCACCACAATAACTTCTCCTCTTTCCTACCAGGCTGCAGTGGTTTTCCATTTCCATCAACTGGCCTGGCCACGGGGCTTTTGCATTTTTTCTTTTAGTTTTATGTAACACAAATATCAGGTAGTGAGATCAAGTGTTGTGATGTCTGGCTGGTGCATCACCCAGGTTTATTAACTCGGAGAGTCAGTGTGGAGCATTGGGTAAAGAGGGGGTAGGATGGGCATGAGAAATTATTTCCAGATTCTTTCTCTTCCTATTGTGTGCAGTGTTCAAAAGCAACAAATGCCAGAGTCTGTAAAATACAGACAAAACTTCTCTACCTTTGGGTTTTCCCTAATACTGGACTAATGGAGAAGTAGTAATACACTAGGAGCATACTAGTAGTAGTCTACTAATAAAGAGTAGAAATATAGTTCAGCAGGCACTAGAAACATTCTCATGATGACAGCAAATGGTTTATACAGTACAGGAAGTGGGAATAAATGAATTTAGAGTCTTTTCTGGCCATGAAAGCCAAGGAAGCCTCATCCAGCTTGAAATCCCTGGGGCACAGCAAACAAAGCACCCGGAGAGGAACAGCTGGATTAAATTTGACTTAAAAGCCACCATCTTTGGCACTGGCCAGTGGACTCGAGTACAGAGATGAGCAGAGTGATTTTCCAATGGGATAAATTATAACCTGCTTCCAGTCTTGACTCCACTATTTCAAATTGATGAGCTGATTGAGAAAAGGGCTCTGATACTGCTAAGTGCAATAAATTGGGCCATGAAGGAACAGACTTATATGTGCTTACCCATAAATTAACCTGAGATAACTCCACGATTTTATTGAACATAAACCAGCCTCTTCACTTGCTGAGAACCACAGCCTGGCTTCAAAAGCTTTCCTCGGCTGAAATCTTCCATATCCTGTCCCTAATCTCCTAAACCATCTCAGCCCCGGAGCACAAATATTAGAGAAAAACAGGGAGTTACATTTTCATTCCATGTGCTTCCTCTGCATGGATGTGAATGGCATTCACAATCTCTGAGCTGGCCCATGTGGTTTTGTCAGCATCTGTTTCTTGGAAAAGACAGTGAGCTGCACGACCTCTTCCATCATCAAATTCAGTTCACTGCTGTTAAAAAGATTCCATATCATATTCTTGCTTCAAGAAATACATAAAACTCCATCTTACGAGGAGTTAGCTCTTCTTCTCCTTCCTCTGTTTCTCCCATTACAAAGCTGTTCCCAAACTTCAGTGGAAGCATGGCTAGGAATGTATAATTTCAAAATACATATATATTACTCTTAAAATAATCCCACTATTCCTGTGCCATGCTTTACCTTAAACAATTCTGCTTTTCACTTCTTCATCTTCCCTCAAACTTATTACAAAAAAACAGCAAAGCCTTTCTCAATCATTGCTTTTAGCCAAATTCTTATACTTTGTTCTTTGGAACCGAAATGATAAATTTAAAACAGACATAAACACTCTAGAGCAAGGTCTTCTACATTTGCAAGATTTTAAAAGTTTATAAGGGTGACCTTTGGCTCAAATTAAATTGTATTTCTAAAGAGTTCATCCTGTCTGCTCAAATATCCACTCAAACTATCTATAATTTCTGGAAGTCTCATGGTTATCAAGTATTCCACCACTGAACTTAAGCAGCCAGCCTGGTTTCTCATGCTAATCCAAACTATTTCCACATGGAGCATCCTTTGGTATCATGTGAAGAGCCTGACAAAGTCCTCCTGCGGTTTGATTGACACTTTATATGAAATAAAATTATGCTTGGGGAAAAAAAAATATCTTTCTTTGGTTACTCTGCTTCCCAGTAAGCACTTTCTTCCCTTTTATTTTCTGCTGCCCATACTCCTGATTAAATGAGGGGGACACCATGTCCAGCCAAGCCCTTCTTTGCTGACAGATTCCAAATATATTTCTTTCTCTTACTTTTTAGGGAGTTGAATTAAATTTTTGCCAGTGTCTTTTCTTGCCCCAACTAAGAAAATTAGGTAAACTAGTTTTATTTCAGAGCTGAGCTTGTACTGCTTGTTGAGATGAAGAATTCAATTTACTTCCCCACGTCCAATACGAGCAAGTCACGAGGATGAGGAGCAGATCCTGGATCATTTTGGATTTGGGATCTGCACACTCCAGGCATACTGGGCAGGATAAAGAGGAAGGTGGTGACCCATTAGGGCTTCCCTGGCTAAAATATCCCAGTTTACACGAGGCTGAGATGGCTTAATAATGGCAATGCAAATCTTCCTGCTGCAGCTGCAGCCTCCAGACCTTCTTTCTCCTTGGCTTTCAGATGCAGAACACAATTTTAGATATGCTCTGGGCATTGTCCTTGGATGCTGCCCAAGACCATCAAGCTGCTCCCAGAGACTTTTAGCTGTTCACTTGGAGCTAGTGTTTTCCACTGAGCAGAGGAGCAGGATATTGGAGGCAAGATTAAGTCCCCCCCATTTCCCAGCACTGAATCAAACAAAACCTTCTTCCACCCACACGTTGCTGTCTCAGCTTAACAACAAAAACAACCTGCCAATCTCTCCCCACACAGAAACCTTTAGAGTTTTCGTCAAAAGTAAGGGAAAGGTACTGCAAAATTTCTCAAGCCCACCAGGCACAAATTGCCATAATTCCTTTCAAATTATCTGCTCTTATTTTCTTTGAAATCACTGGATGAATCAGATCAGGAGAAAGGGAGTGGGGTATTTCCTGTACCGAAAACATGCCACAAATAAAGACAAGAAAGTTTTGCTCCTCTCAAGAGGAGCACTTGTTGTCCAGGACTGTCAATGTTTCCGAGCAAAAAATTTAGCCCAGAGAGTCAGGGAGGTAAAAGCAGATGGGAGCCTTTGAATTCAGTTGTAGGTTTGGGGAGACTAATTTGGGAAAGGCTACAAACTTACACACAAAAAAAGGAAAAAAAAGTGAATTGAAGAACCTACTCTAAACAGAGACAAGAAAAAAGACAGGAAAATAACAGAGTGAGACTCAATTTTTATAAAGCTGAGACAGCTACAGAAAAGAGAAGCAACCGAAACATTTGCACTGACAAGGTATGAAGAGAACTAACAGTGAATACTCAGTCTGATGGAAAGAATATGGCAGAGCAAGGAACTGGATTTAGCTCTTCCCAGACCTGCAGCCCTGGGACTGTGCTGACTTCCTAGAAGAAAGCTGGAAAAATTAATGAATATTAATAAAAGACTCTTAAGAATCAATTGTTTATCCAAGCTGTTGGCTATTCAGGGCTTTGGGGTATCATACCACCTAATGATGTGCTAAAAAAACAAATCAGGAATAAATATATGTAAAGTAATCATATATCATATATATATATATATATTTTTATGTACACCCCTAGGTAGAGAAAATTACCAAGGTGGAGGAGAAACTTTCCCAACAGGACCAACTGTATAAGAGCTCCCTTGGGGAAGTGAAGGGCACAAAATTTCTTGAAATACTAAATATAAGCTTTTTCAAATCCAACAAGTGTGCACTGGAGAGAAAACCTGCACTGGCAAGGAATTGTACCTTTTAATAGTCTTTTCCCATCTCTATAGCTTGTGAAGGTCTTCAGGGACTGAACGAGCCACAGAGATTCAGATAATGCTTTTCAGGAGTTTGCTGTCAGTCAAAAGGGAGAAAACAGCTGGAGAGTTATTAAAGCAGCTCATGCAATTCCCCAAACCAGATCATTCTAATCAGCCTGTCCCCTTGGAACAGGAGGGATCCCAGAGTGGAGTTGGCCAGTACCATGGAACACCTGGCTATGCCCACCCTGGTCTGCTGCAAAACCCTGTGCCCTGTCATGAGCAAGGGCACTGTTCACTAATTCCTTATTAATTTCGTGAGGAAAATTCAGAAAAACAAGAATGAAGATAATCAAAACTGATGAGGCAGAGGAACAACAATTTTTTTCTTTTTTTTTCTGAGCTTATTTCCAGTGCATCCCTGCTGACCCACCTATCTCCAGTCTGTGACCAGAGAGCCAAGGGCAGCAGCTGTGCTCAACAAACAAGCTTGTGTACCCACTGCACGTGGGTTTTGCCTATGAATCACCTTCTGATGTTGTTCCAGTTCTTTTCTGTGCATTTATTAAAACCATTCCAAGAGTGGGATGGACAGCAGATGAAAGATGTCTTGGTAGAAGAAGCCGTAATTTCATATGGAATTGCTTCAGGACTTATCGGGCTGAGAAAACTGTGCAGATGTTGAATTTCTGAGCATTAACTTATCACTGAATAGGCACTGTTTCAACATAATTTATATTTCAGTCTTGGGATTTCCCTGACAACCTCCTCCCAGTCATTTCTATCTGTTAATGTCCTGACAGATTTAATGATTCTGGCTTTACTGACAGTTTTATCCTTAATGTGAAATAAATGCCTTCCTGATGCTTTGCTGCGTGTTGCTAATGGAGTGGTAGATTAACATTTTTATTTATGTTTGTTTTTTAGTCTTCAGAGGCCAATCCAAGCTGGCCACTGGAGGCCACGAAATGGATCCTGCTGGCTTCACTGGAAGTTTAACAAGTCTCCTGGCCAGGTGGGAATGCAATGGGCACTGATGCAGATATGGAGGAGGATCAGGCTCAAAGGCGGGGAATAAATCTCAATGGAAGCCACTCCTACTGGGTAACTAAAGGCAGGCAAGTTATTTGGGAGGCAAAATACTTTTGCCACAGGAATTAGAAAGAAGGGAAAGTCTTGAGGCTCTTGGGATATCAGAGCAGGCACAGGACCAGCTGCATTGAGCACAGGCCAGAGGAAGGAAAGCTTTTGCCCACTAAAACTTCTTTCACTCCATTGAACCAAATATCCAGGTTTCACAGAGCATAAAACCTCCATAACCAGCCCTTGTGTATCAACCACAAAGATTTACTCCTGACACAGAGAGGTCTGACATTTCTTTGCTCAGCCCTTGCAAGAAGTAACATCCTTGATTTGGGTCTTAAATCCACCACAAGCCTGTAGTTACTTTCTATTCCTTTAATGTCAGAGAAAACCTGTTCAAAAGTATCTTTGACCTACAACTACCTTCCTGTCAAACATTTGCTTCAGCAAGACTGGATCCAGCCAATGCCAACAGGACAAGTGGTCCTCCCTGGGATGTTCTCATCTTTGCAAAAACTAAATCTTTTCTTCAGGATTTGCCTTTTCTGGGCTGCAAATCTCTGTACCACAGTCCCTCGGGACTGATCATTTATTCATAATATTTATTATTATTATTTTTTATTATCTCCAGATTGTTGGTGTAAAGAGAGGCTTCTCCAGAGGCTGTCACCAAACACTCATCCATCTTCTTTGAATAATGGAGCCTAAACTGCTGACTTTGGAGTCAAACTTTGGTTCTTATAATGAGGTGACAGGAACATCTCCCTTCCCACGATGTGTCTGCTAAAATCAACTTTCACAAGGATGCAGGAAATTTGAGCTCCTTAGGGACAGAGGTGGAAGGGTGTGTTTCCATCAGGAAAATGGTGATCCAGGTGACACAGACATAGGGAATACTTGAAACATTGGCAACACGTTCCAACACCGACAGACATTTCCATCCCAGACTTGGAGGAGAACAGATTCTCTTCCCCTACAGAAGGGTGCACGTTGTTCTGCAGATATGATGACAGAAAAGCAAGACACTCCAAGAAGCACTTTCCCGTGATAAGACTTGTTTCTGTATTATTTTGTTGATTTTTCCGTGCCTGCTTAATGTGACCAAAATACTTTCAGAACAAGCCGATGCGAGAAAACAGGCTGGCCCAGAAGCACAAAATATGAGGTGGAGAAGAAACTCTTGTCCCTAACACAGCAAATACTTCAGAGAAGCTAATTTTTCATTTCACTGTTTCCTCCTCTGAGTTTTTTAATGCCTTTTTTGGGTTTTTTTTCCACAGAATAAGCCAGACCAAAAGAGAAAAAAATCCCTCCCAAAACATGAAACCTTCTCAAAAGGTCAGAATGATGAATAATATTTCATACTGCAGGTTGTGGAGTCATTGCATTCCTTTTCAACAACACCAGAACCACATGAGAAAGTTTGCAAAATTCCACTGAAGTTATCAGGGAACAAGTGAACTTACAAAGGTCTTCACTCTCCTATTTAGGCAATACTTGGCCTAACTAAAATTTAATAACTGGTACCAGCTCCCATTATTAGGAATAAACACTCTATATGTAAGTTATCCCTTAATCTGCCAGTACCACTGTCAAGACTTAATTAATTTGCCTAAAGGCCTGGTGCTGCCTCAGTGGGGTAAAGGAATTTTTCACCATTTATTTACAGTTAAATTGTAACCCAGTTGCCATTTTTAGACACCTGAACACTGTATGACTTCCCACATGGGCAACCCCATTCTTTTTCACAGCCAAGCAGCTGGTTTCTAGACAGATTTTGAAACCTAATTGCTGAGCTGACAGCATTTTTTTGTAATATATGTTTTGTTTAAATACCAGCACTCCAGTGATTCTTGGTCATCAGTATTCTTCTTCATTCTGTAAATTGTTATCCCTGGAATAATTAATTCCCAGGGCAGATAAACTACTTGTGCTTCACATGCATTTCAGTTTGTGCATGTGTGAAACCCCAGGTTTACAACTCGTCCTTTCACTTCTTTTCAAATTCAATCAACCTGCTGGGAGGGGCATTTTTTTCCAGGAACCAGCCTGGGATGAAATCTCTTCAACCCATATGTTGCAAATGTAAAATGCTGATATTGATAAGAAAAGCTCACATGGTGTATCCTTGTATGTTGGCCCGTTTAATCTTCAAATATAAAAGACACCACTACATGTGTAGTTACTGCTTTGTGATAAAAACAGACTTTTTATTGTGGTATCAGCTGCACTTTCAGCAATAACCATAACAGAGTGAAGTAATTTAGGCCCATTAGATCCCAATTCATACAAATCCTTTCTCAAACCAATTTCTGAATTTGAATAATTTATTTCGACAACAACAAATATTAAAGTTATTGT
The DNA here is from genome assembly GCF_003984885.1 of Neopelma chrysocephalum. Lineage (NCBI taxonomy): Eukaryota > Metazoa > Chordata > Aves > Passeriformes > Pipridae > Neopelma > Neopelma chrysocephalum. The sequence goes on from NW_020897764.1 coordinate 2,140,004, forward strand.
TCCTGGGATTCTCCAGTAATGCAGAAACAGAGGAAATAATTACGAAATTCCTTAAATAAACAAATAAAAGCACATACATTTGCAAACTCTCCTCTTGGCCAATGCCCACACCCAGCACAACCTGGAGTTCATCCTGCATCCGTTTGTTTAAACAACTAAAGAACAATGAAACATTTCTGGACATTCCTGCAATTGCATTCTATCCATCAGCTCTGGCAGCTGCTTGGCCACTCTTCATTTGAACTCCAAAATAAACCCACCCTCTGAAGAAAGCACTGCAAACCTCCAGAGCCAGCCTGTTTGCCTGCAAAGTGATTAATTCCGAGCATTTTGAAAGCAAAGCCAATGCGCTGATAACGCGGAGCAAACAGAGGGATCGGAGTGTGGGACAGCTCGGAACGAACTGTTCCTGCTTTCCCAGCCAGGCTGATACTCTAAACATGCATTAGGTTTCCCAAGGGACGGAAAATGAGCACCCCAGGCAAGTTTGATAGGCTTGAGAAGAGATCTTCCTCATTATCCACCTCCTCATCTCCGGGATTGTGGAGACGCCCCTTGACAAATATACAGTGAAGTCCTTCATGTTGCTCCAGTCTAGATCAATCTCTCTGTCAGCTGAATATCAAGGGCTTCCCTCTCTGAGACACCCCTGAAAATTCCTTCTATTATTCTGTTGATAAACCAGGAATATTTCATGGAATAGCATATACTGATAAGATGTGAAGGCTGAGATGAAGAGGTGTCTTATGAAACCCAGTTGAGAAACACTTGGCTTATCTCAACCAGATGTTATTAAACTCACCACAGGAATTACTGGCTTAGATATGCTGGCCTGTGTTAGGAAGTCTTCAACCCACATGATTAAAACAGTCTCTTTTAGCTTTAAAATCTACACATCCTTGCAGTTATTGAAATCACTAACTCCTCTGGAATTCATGGCACAATATAAATTAATACCATTTTTTTTTCAGAAAAGCGTTCGCAAAGAAAGGCTTAAAAGCATCACAGAACAAAAGATTCCCTTTTCCTTTAATAATTTTCAAGTCAATAATACAATCTGGAATCATCTGCCTCAGGATTTAGGAGTGATATGAAAAGTTAGAGTTCTTTCCTACCGTTTGTACTTGTATCTCGTGCTCATCCCATCGTTTCTGGACATGCCCAGTTATAGCCAAGGAAAACTTAATTAATCTTGACTTAAGTCAAAGAAAACATTTTAAAGCATCTTAAAATGCTCTCTGGGGCTCAGGGGAAAAAAAGCAAACAAGCTTAATAATGGAATACATGATTTCATTTCACAAGCTCTTACCAAGTTTTCTTCAATTTGGTTGAACATCTGTAATGATTTTCCAAAGAGAAAGCAATAAGCGTTACTTGTAGCTGGAGGGCTTGAGTTCATGTCCCATCTGATTTTTTCCTGACAGTCCTCAAGATGCTCCTGGGAATGCCCTGGTCTCTTTTCTCTTTTATTTTACTTCCCCCACCCCTTCCTTCACGTGTAGCAAAGTGTCCTGAGGATTCACGTCAGAGGGGATGGAGGTGTCACCTGCTTGTTCTCTTTACGCCCAACACCCCAGGAATGCATGGGGATGGTGTATGTAGGGACCCTCTAAAACACTGAGTTCTTCTTGCCTAAGTGCCCTTTTTGGAAGGAGACAAATATAATTTTTAGTTTATGTTGAATATCGGGAAAATTATTTTCACCCAGAGGATGATTGGGCACTGAACACGCTCCCAGGGAAGAGGTTAAAGCACCAAGGCTGCCAGAGTTCAAGGAGTGTTTGGACAGTGCCCTCAGGCACAGGGTGGGATTGTTGTGGTGTGCTGTGCAGGGCCAGGAGTTGAACTCGATGATCCTGATAGGTCCCTTCCAACTCAGCATATTCCATGATTCCATGATAATGTACTTTTGCCCCCACGCTCCATCTTGCACCTGTGTTTGCTTAGCTTCAGAATGAAGCCTGTGCTGGCCCTTGCTGGATAAGGTGTCATCCTCTATAACCTGCTTAAATTCTTTATTCTCCTTAGAAAAACACTGAAATTGTTAAAGACAAGTCCTGAATTCATTTCAGAGCACACTGAAGGTGATCTAAGTGGGTGGCTGACAGTTCCTTGAACTATCACACATCCACTGCTCCCGTAGCCTGCAAAGATTTCCAAGATATACAAACCAGTGAGGCAGGACCAAACAAGGTGTCAGAGAGCTCAGCAGGGCTGTTTTCACTGCTATCAAGACCCAGGCATGGCCAAAGGCATGAGAGTGACCTGAGAAAGGTGATCACGTTGAGATCAACAAGCTCACACCAGAGACCAGCTATGAACAGCGTCTTTCAAACCCTCCAAGGACTTCTGCCAACGTTTGGTGAAGCCACCGGTGTTCAAAACACAGCTCAGAACTTCATCTTTCCTGTGCAGATAATAACAGAAACCAGTCTGTGTTGTGTCTTGAACTTCAAGGGCACAGCATTCATCGTGTTAAATTATCTTCTATAGGGTCTCTTCAGAGAGACCAGGATACAGCTGGAAACTGGGGACAGTAAGGAAAAAGTATTAGCTACGGTTCTGTCCTGGGTCTGAAAGACAAAGGTTATGGAAACTGTATCCTAAGGAAAATGGGAAAGGGGGGGAAAATTGGTGGTTTTTTTTTCTTTTTTTGTGTGTTTCCAAATATAAAATGAATATTTGTTGTCTTGTTGGGATGCACAGTTCCGGTCAGCAAAAGCAAGGGACACTAAATTTCAATGCTCAGGAATGCATATCTTTAAAAAGCCAAGAAAACTTGCCTTTGAAAATTCCTGAACAGTCTTCATATTTACCATGCACGATATCAAGATCATCAGAATCAGAGATGAAAGCAGCTTTTCCATGTAAAATCTTTTGAGGCAAAAGAAACACTGAGATGTAGCTTGTCCTCCTTCCACCAGATATGTGAAGGAGAGTTCTTTTAAGGGATTGAATTTTCTATTGGATAAAAGTCCACATTCTGTTAGTCTTTGCAGTGGAAATATGGTGCGAATCAGCCATAGATAGTTCAATTCTGCATTTCTTTGTCTGAATTTGACAAATTCAAATTGTGTCTTTGTTCACATAAATATAGAACTCTATAAAGGTCATTCAAACCCAAACAAGAGTGACACATTAGTTCATCCTCATTACTGCAAGGTCTCAGCCTATGAAGCCTTTTGGTTTTCTTCTTTATGTTCATTCACCTGTTTTTTTTATTTCAAATTGAGTCTGATTTTCTCCTTTATTTCTTGATTATTTTTTCACTCAGGCATGGCTTTCTATTCAATTCTCTTTTTCATATTTGATCCATTTTATGATTTCAGCAATGTTCTGAAACGTTAGGGTTGCAAAATTTCTTTTTTTAATGAAAAATTATTTAAAAATGAAGAAATTATATTTAAAAAAAAAATCAGTAAACACTTGCCTGGTGACATACATATGCTCCACTTCTGAGCTCTGCTATTTACTCATTTTGATAAAATCTTTGATTTGAAAGGACTATTTGTCAGTACAGTTGTGACAGGTGATAACTGCTTTATTTGTTTGTTTGTTTGAAGGTATTTTTTGAAAATAAACTTATAGATACTTTAAAAATGTGTATTTAAAAGATGTCTATGAAACCAGAAGATGCAAGTGTATTATAGAATGTCCTGGTTCTGCACCACTGACCTGTTCTGGATAAAATTTCAGACCTACCCTTGATTTTGTGTATCTTTTGCTTCATGATAACTGTGTTCATGACATAAAAACACGCAGATCTAAGGTCAATAAAATATCCAGCTTTAGCTGAAGAAAGGTTTTCTCTTTGGTGGGGCAGAGGGGGAGCAGCAAACGTGTATCCATTTCCACCACGAGCTGTAAACTTCAGGTGTCACACTAATGGGCTCTTGCTCAGGAACAGTCCACCCTTTTATCCAGCCTATCAAAGCAATGTTCTGTTCCCATCCCTTGTTTGCTGTGAGCAAGGAATGCCAGCACTGTGATGCTGGTGTCTGATATACCAGACCAAAACATTCCTTGGCACAAGAATTACCCCACACTGACATCTGGCTGCTTCATCTCCAGAGCAGGAGCTGGCTTGGTTGAAGGTATGAGCTACACAAGGTGAAAACACGTCATGACACCAGATGTGTCTCATTTACAGTGCACAGCAAGACTTTAGAGATAAATTTCCATTTAGTCATTGAAAATGAGGTTTTATTAATGTAAGGAAGCTTTGAGCAATTGGTGTTTCAAGGCAAGCACTGAAGATCCCCAAAACTGCACATTAGGAAGGGGAGGTTTGAGATCCCTAAAATCTAAACTTTGGTCTACATATAATGGAAAGTGGGAAAAGAAAGAGAATGGGCAAAAAGTTCATCATCCAAGCTGCCCAGGTACCACCCCTGACTCAAATATATTTGTCCTGCCTTTCAAGGGTGCAAAGCTTCTGTCCTGTTAGAAGCTGCTATAAACCTCCCACCTGAAACAGGCTGCTATCATTTGTCACCCTCCCCCTCCTGCAAAACAAACCCTCCATCCATGTGTCCCACTGCAGAGCAACAAAACAGATAATAAAGGTCATTTTCTGTGTTTCTTCCTGTTTCATGCAGCTCCTGTGATTTTTCAGGTGCTTTGAATAAAACATCCCATGTGCTTTTTCATCAAAGGCTGACAAAGGATAGTTTGCCTGTCTCATCCCTCTGGCAATGGACTGGGAATGGACACAGAGGCATTTTTGGAAGCAGCAGTGCTCCCAAGCATTTCTGGGTGGCTGATCTGACCAGCATGTGTGTTCAGGTAGATATATCAGACTGCTCTGATGCACTGCAAGCCAATCCCTTCTCTCCAAGCCGACCAGGGATACCAGGGATTTATCACAACTGAGCCTTGGCCAGTGGGTGTCACTAAAAATTAGCTGTAAGGGAAATAAAAAAAAAAAAAAAAGCAAGGGGGCAAGGTAACCTGAATATTAAAAGCATTCCAGACCTTGTTGTTGGCCCCAAGCCTTGTTTTGAATCCTTCCTTTGGTCAAACAATGGCAGTGAGATCAGAGCCAGGCACCCAGTGCCTGCTGATTCCTGACTGCACTGACGCTTGCAGGGAAGAGCTGGTGGGATGCCTGGATGGGATGGGAAATGACTTTACTCAAGTATCCCGTGCAGATTCCCTGGTGGTGGTGGCATGTTTCTTTTTGGGCTTCCTACTCTGCTCTCCTTCGTGCAGAGGGGGAACGTCAGCCCAGGTGACTCACTGGGATTCTGCCCCGTGTTTACTGCCACAGACCTCCCCACGGGGACTTGCTCGCTGTGTGCAGCCTGATTTTCCCAAGAACACCTCAAAGGGCTAATTTTAAATTAACAAAAGCTTTGGAAGGCAGGGAGAAGGGAAGGGGGATGGGGGGCGGGGGCTTCTTGCGGGAGGAAAGCGATGGCAGAAATAGCCTCCTTCCTTTTTCCTTTCTCTTGTCCAAGATAAGGAAACATCACACGCTAAAGGCAAATTAAAAACAACTTAAAAGGCAGATAAATTTAGTCACTAGTGTTCTACTGGGTGGACAATCAAGATACAGAACAAGTCTTCAGCCAGAAGACTTTTAGGGAAAACTACCAGTGGTGAAGGGAAAGGGGCAAAAAATCAAGGAAATGCAGTTGGCATTGAAACTACTGTAGGAGCAGGTCATAAACCCCTCTAGAGGAAAGATGGTCCAGTAGTTACCAACATGGACCTTAATTTGTGAATTCCACCCAGGTCTCCTGGAATACTTTGATATATTTTAATTGGAGATGTCCTTCTGTAGAAGGGGTGGACTGGCACACGATGAGCATAAATATGTTATTTTCATATTAAAGGATCCATGTTTCAGTCCTATCAAGACTCAAACTCAGATCTCTAAAAGAGTGAAGACACTTATAATTCAAGGAGATAAAAGCTGAAGCTGATGAATGAATCTCACAGGCACTGCTACAATCTGATGATCCTCCTGTCACAAAATGAAGGGACTTTTAGCTCTGAGGCAGGGAAATGCCATTAGAAAATGACACTGGTGACGGCTCAGCAGAAGCAGAGGTCTTCCATGGAACCAAATATGCTGCAGTCATAATCCAGATTTAATACAAGGATTATAGTAAAGTCTTTTATGTCTCCTGTCAACTGTCTTTTTGCTACTCTGTTGACTGTTTTCTCAGGGGTCTTTGGTTTATATGGAATTTGAGCTGACTTCTAAACTTTGTTGGGCCAGTAAAGATATTCTTTTCATCCTTGTGGTGAGAATGTCTCAACTACAGGTCAGCACTGGCTTGAGGACATTTGTACAATGCTCTGCTGCACTAAGTAAACATGTCTTTAATCTCTCTGTACCATCTGGAAAACGATATTTCTTTTATTTTTCCCTTTTGATTTTCTTTACTGTTGAGATTGCAAGTATCAAAAGGCAAACTCTTTCTCTTATTACAAAAGGATACATCAGCACAAGCAGGACAAACAGTCAGGACCTGTTCCCTGGCCCTGAAGGCAAGTGTTGTGATTCGTCTTATGGCCATATGGCTAAACTTTCATCCATGTGAAAAAAAGAGTGGCCTCACCCACACTCTCTACTGGGAACAGTCTCTGACCTGTGATAGTACTTGAACCATCTCTGAGCTTTTCCTAGGAAAGAGAAAAATGAAGTGGAGGGAAATAGTTTCAGGGAGTAGATCACCATGGAAGACTGCAGGCCCAGCCCTGGTCGTCTTTGGTTTAATGGCATAAACCCAGCTTAAGTGTGCAGTGCTCAAGGCAAAAGGCCACAGGGTTGATCAGAAAAGAAAAAAAAGAAAAAAAACACCCACAGGATTCTTCCAATTCCCTTTCGTTTGGGTTCTGTTAAGTCACTGCTCGTGAGCACCTCCCTGAAGGAAAATACCGACTCGACGGCAACGTGCAGCCTCTACACAATCACTCCTCCAGCAGATGCTCTTGTGCACTCCCAGCCATCCCTTGCTGGTTTTCCAGCTCTGGAAATACGTGTTTCCAGCACAATATGTTACACCAGTGCACGAGAGGGAAATGCCATTAAAGAACATGACTCTCCTGACAGAGCTGTGGTGTGCGTTGCTTGGCTTGGCTGTGGTGCTCTTCAAAACAGGCAACAGTGAGAACAACATCACTCAAATAATCCTTCCCAAGTGTAGTGAGAAGGAACCGCTGGTGCCACAGAGCAGAAAAGGTTTCCAAAGCTTGGATTCTAATTTCCTGATCTTTAAAAAAGAAATTGCTCATCTGCAGCTAATCATGTTTGCGCCTTTCGTTGTCTCCAAGAGCAACATTTTCCAAGGTGCTTTTAATGAGCTGAACAGCCTCCTAAAGACTCAGGAGAGACAGAGAGGCTGTCAGAGACAAATCCCTTTATTTGATTAGGCTTCACTGGATCTTGGTACATTCCAAACCGAAAAGAACACAACAAAGATTGATCCTCCTCCCACCTAAATCAGTTGGACTTTTTCTCTAAGGTGGGATGAAATCCAGAACGTATTAATTAGAAATATGTTTTGATGAAATGTTGGTCTGTAGTGCGAGGCGTGTAACCAGGAAAGCAGATTAGGTTATAGGAGAGACAGAGCTGGAAGTGACTTCCAAAGGCAGAAAGACGAGGAGAGGTCAAGGTGGAAGGTTTGGTGGTGAAAGGCTCAACAGGGAACATGAAGGGGCAACCACAGAACGTCAACCTCGCCTCTTGTGGGGGCTTGGACCCTTCTGTAGGACACAGTGCTGTGACCCCACCTACATTCTCAACAGCTTTGCCAACAGATAAAGGCATTTCTGTATACTGAACTATTTCATGTGCCTTGGCAGAAAAGCACATAGTTGCTGAGCAGTTGGGAAAGTGTTTTGTCAGAGACAGTCTGGCTGAAGGTTTGCTTATAGCACTCTTTGCTGGAGCTCTGTTGGGCTACATTTCTCATCTACAATCTGCTCTGTTTTTGCTGCTTTTTTATTTTCATTATTATTTCTAATCTATCTAAAAGAGCTCTCTTCCCCAAACCCGGAGGAAACTGCCAAATATCTTGATTTAGTCATTTAGTGCTTTCAGAAGCAAATTCTTCCACTTACCTGCAGGTAACACAGTCTCATAAACACCTTTGACAGAAATCACAAGACACATTCTGTGCTTCCAGGCACAATCTGTGATTTGTCTGACAATGTAGTTCCCACTTTCACCCTCTCTCTTTTTCTGGAAGCAAAATATTGCATAAAACTGGAGCATAGAGTTTGAAGCAGTTCAACACAAGCTGAAATGTTGTCAAAGATTTATTCACAAGTTATAGATTCGGTTCTAGAGAAAAGCAGACTTGCCTTTCTGCTCTAACCTTTTGACGAAAATCTGCTTTTGAACAAACGAAACCCCCCTTCAGTTTTCATCTGTACCTTTCCTGAGAAGTGAAAAATTGACTAATTCCGTGAAATAATATTTTCTTACTTGTTTTCCTTCTTTGATACAACTGAGATTTGGCCAGGACACAACACCAACCTGCCAGAATTGTGCGGAAGGCGTAGGACTCCTGGTATTTCAGACCCAGTCAACACAATTAAGCAGCTTTGTTCTATTTTAAATTCACAGAACGTGGCATTCACCTTAGAAGCAACTTCCAGAAAGTTTTGTTTTGTTTTCTTTTGTCCTTAAATGTGCTGGTTTCCAGAACATTTAGTTTCCAACCTGAATAACCAGCTTCTGAAGAATAATCTGAGCTGAGCCTCCAGGTCCTTGACAAGACTCACCTGTTGAGGACAGAGGATGTTCTTTGCATGCAGAGTCTTGTTCAGCTTGAGGCCTCCATGAAAGATCTTCTGTAACTGCAAAACTACATATTTTCAGCCCAATTTAGCCTTTCCTCGAGAAAAATAGAGCAAAAAGTTTTAACAACTCTGAACAAATTTGTTAGGTAAATGGAAAATAAAATAATCTATAAAACCCTCCCATGTGCCAACAGTATTGATCTACGACAATTCAGATGCCCACATTAAAAAAATTCAGATGCCCACATTAAAAAATAAGAGCCATTATTCTCTTTCTGGTTTTCTATTTGATTGCAAACTCTCTCACACAATATCAGGTTAAATCTAGCTCAGTCTTCTCAGAGCTATAATAATCCCAAAGCAAATTACATCCTCCGCTTGCTGACAGGAGTCCTAAAGGTCAGAACTCTAAATTCCATCACTTTGGTTTACTGCCAAGTATTTTGGAAAGAGAAAAAAAAGAAAAATCAAGTAATCTTCATATCCATCTTAACAGATACAAATAATTTTAATAAAGCTAAACTGTTGCCTGAGACTCTGTGCGCCCTGGAGTCTCATTCAAGTTTTTGTTCTGACATGTAAAATAAAACCTAATGAGAAGTTACTGGAGATTTATGGGAAGAGAAAGGAGAACAACATTTTTATTTCATTTCCAAACTGTCGTGGAGCCAGTAAGGGATAAAAATGGTCTCTGCCAGATACTACGATGTACAGGTTAGATTGTGGTTACTGAGTATTGATTCTATAATATCAGCAGAAAGACATGGAAAAAGAATAATTATAAGGCATCCTCTGGGCTTGCTGTGCCCTTAGTTTCTAGAGGATTTTTTTATATCCAGTATGAATTTAAACATTATTTACCTACTCATACTTAAGTTGCTTGGAGAGGAAAGTCTGCGACATTGGGATTCAAAACATGGAAGCCAATCAGTGGGACCCCATTACCTGACAACAAGCTCTTGCTGCTTACATAGAATCCCAGAATGGTTTGGGTTGGAAGGGACCTTAAAGATAATCCAGTTCCACCCCCTTGCCATGGGCAGGGACACCTTCCACCAGCCCAGGTTGCTCCAAGCTCCATCCAACCTGGCCTTGGACACTTCCAGGGATGGGGCAGCCACAGCTTCTCTGGGCAACCTGTGCCAGGGCCTCACCACCCTCACAGGGAAGAATTCCTTCCTAATATCTAATCTAAAGCTACTCTCTGACAGTTTGAATCCATTCCCCCTTGTCTTGACACTCCATGCTCTTGTAAAAAGTCCTTCTCTGTATTTTTTGTAGACTCTCTTCAGGTACAGGAAGGCCACAATTAGGTCACCCCAAAATCTTCTCTTCTCCAGGCTGAACAAACCCAACTCTCTCAGCCTTTCCTCATAGCAGAGGTGCTCCATCTCTCTCTAATTATTTTTGTGGCCTCCTCTGGACGTGCTCCAGAAGGCTGAGGTCCTTCTTGTGCTGGAGGCAGCACTGCAGGTGGGGTCTCATCAGAGTAGAGGGGCAGAGTCACCTCCCTTGATCTGCTGCCCACGCTGCTTTTGGTGCAGCCCAGGATGTGATTGGCTCAGTCTGACAACTCATTAATCAGAGGAGAATGTGAAATCTGCATCATTTTTTGGAAATAAAATATCTCTGGATATTACTGAAAGCACGAGGCAACTGTACCATAACTTAGACATCTCAAACAGATGTTTAAATAGAAATGGGATCAACCTGGTCGACTGTTTCCAAGCACAAAGGCAGAAAGCAAGAGAGTCCCGTCATCATAACAACAATGCCTATAGCTCACCTTACCTTGACAGCTCTAAAATTGTGAAAACCAGTTAAAAATGTCATTAATTTTTCAGAAATGCCTTTAAAAAGCTGGGATCTGGGATGTCTTGGGGATTCTGGTACTGAAGTGATCCACATGCGACCGATTTTCATCTCTTCTCAGTCTCTATTCTTACAAATTAAACCTAGAGAGGTTGATTAAATACAGAGAAATGATTCTTTTTGCTCCTTGGCATGAGAAGGCTCCAGGATCATCCACTCCACACAGCTTCCCTAAAAAGGAGAGGAGGAGAGTATGCAGTGCTCTCCACAAATTGCTTCCCAGGGAATGTTAAGGGAGTGATTAGGCACTAATGATTCTCCCGTGCCTCCTCGGGCAGGGAAAGGTCTTGTTTGCTCTGCCCCACACTAATTTTCCAGCACGTTTTCCTTGGTAGCAGCACTGCTTTTTTTCACATCCCTGCTTTCTGTTGAATCAGTGATTTGGTTGTTTCAGTTCCAAGTTTTCTTAATGTTTTCTTTTTTTTTTTTTCCTACTAACCTTGGTAAACAGTTCTTCAGTTGTCAGGTCCTGACTGATTATTTTCACCTGGCTGATGACTCTGCCCTTTTTCCTTCTTTGGTAAAAACTACCTGGATGTAGCAATTTATTCCCTGATGAAAAAGTCTAATTAACTGATAAAACCCAATATCTTGGTACACCTTATTTTTTAGCCAAATGGTTGTATTTTTTTAATTTTTTTTTTGTGTGAAATGAACCGAATTTTTCTGTTTAAGTCAAGGTTACATTTTGTCTGGGAATCTGTAATTTCTCACCCAGTTAATCCATCTGAAAGGGGCCACATGATCATTTTTGTGGGGAACAAAAATCATCGACTTAGCACTGACAGTGCACCATGGCTATAAAACTCCAGCTCAAGTAGGCCAGCCCAAAGGATTAACACACAGATCTTTGATTTCAGTTGATTTAAGACTATTTTGTTTATTTTATGCTTTAGGAGCTACTAAATTAAGAACCCACTCTCAGTCATGGAGTTTTATTTGATTCCAGACACCTCAAAACTGATTTTCAGTGAAATCCTCCTAATTTTGAAATCAAATGATATTGATTTAGGCAGAAGTTATATATCACCTTTAAAGCTTTTTAGTGGGATACAGATCTTTTAAACTGAGTTAGCTTCCTGCATTCCATATCCAAACTGTTTTCTCTTCAAAACAGCAATGGGTAGAGATGCATCAGACTCCTTAGTTGGTCATTAGAAATGTGTAGGGCTGTAGGGCCCTGCTGTGAATTACTCTACACATCTTCTGTAATGACAGAAGGTATTTAAGGCTGGTACTGATGGATACTGAGAAGTATTTAAAGACAAGCCAGAAGTTCTCTGATTAATTCTTGCAGAATCCTAGAATGGTTTATGTTGGAAGGAATCTTAAAGTTCATCCAGTTCCAATCCCCCCTGCCATGGGCAGGGACACCTTCCACTAGACCAGGTTGCTCCAAGCCCTGTCCTACCTGGCCTTGAACTGTTTAGTTTCCAATTTTCCAACATCCACTCAAATTTACTTTTTATTTTGCATTATTATTTTCTGGCATGCAACGAGATCCTGCATGCCAGAGCTCAAAGGTGCCAGTTTTATTCTCAAACTCCATGTTGTTAAGAAATAGGATTTGAAAAATTAAACTCAGTCAACAAGGATTTTCCTGAATATCCTTAAGTATATCAGGACAGAAATAAACAAAAGGCAGTTGGAGGGGGGCACTCTATATGTCCTTGATTTGAAGTTATTGTTTTTCTTCTCCAAATTTCCCTTTACATTATTGCAATCATGTGTGTTGGTGTTGTCATTATATCTTTTTATTTCATTTACAAATTACAGAGGCGCAAACAGGAAGTTTTAGTCATTCACTTTTGATTTAATAATAAATTGTGATGTCATTTACAACATTCAGAAAGACATGTGCAGTCTGAGGTGGGGATGCCACATGCTGCTAATTTTGGATAAAGCAGCAGGTTTTATACTTCAGCTCTGGGGGATGTCGGGGCATTCACTGTTCTCACTCCTGATTTACACAAAGGGCAACTGCATTTACTTGTTATAGCAACAATCGTCCTGGCACATGCTGGCACTGGCACTGAAAGCAGAATAATGTCACCAGAGGCCGTTTCCTACACACTGCACTGGAATTGCTCAAAAATCCCAGCTGGAAAAGAGCCTGCTGAGCCCTGAGATCATAAAGAGCTTCTCGTGCATAAATGACACTGATCCTGATGCTGGAATGAGTAGTTAAAGCTCAAAAAGAGTATGAAGGAAACTCCTCTGAAGCCATGAGCCATCTTGTGTGCTGTGTTCCTCTTTGGGAAGTGTGTTTGTATATTCCTAAGGTAAAAGGCAGGTCAGGAGGGGGCATCTGTCCGTCTGACCCTAAAAGATGTGTAGGGCGATAACTTCGGACAAAGCCTTTCAAGAATAAATTTTAAATTATTATTATTAAAATTATATTATAATAATTGTTACTAAAATTATATTATAATTAAAATTATATTATAATTAAAATTATTATTGAGCTTCTACCCCAAGAGGAAGACAGCACTGAGCCCAGTTCTGCTATTCAGGTATCAGTCTGTGTCAGGGGTGCTCCAGACCAGCCCAGCACTGAGCACACAGGCTCACAGCCCAAGGAACTGTGTGTCTGTCATGAGGGGTTGAAAAAGGAAAGCTCTTGCCTCATTTTGCTCCATTTTTGGTATAAAATGGAAAACAGACCAGTGTTGCAGTAAACAAAATGCAATTTTGCTTTACCCAAAAGGGACACTTGTTTTTGAAGACAGAAGTGAGTACAAGAAACATGATAGCTGTGGTTTTGACTTAAAAACAGATCAAATCTTCTGGCTAACCACCCCTTTCCCTATCTCTGTGGTTTGTTTCTCCCGTTCTCTGTTTTCAGACTCAAATTTTTTTGTATGGTTTGCAGACTTATTTAGCACAACAACTGGCCATGAGTATCAGGTTCTTCCTAGGAAACCTTGATCAAGACATGTTTATTAGCTTGTTCATTCAAAAAAAAAAAAAAGTCCTTTATTTTTAAAATCCTTATCAATAAACTCAAAAGCACAAACCACAAATGGAAATAAAGGTCATGCACTGGTAAACAGCAGGTAGAAACATCTAAGCACAAAATATTTCTGAATATGAAGAACAGAAGAAAAGAATAGACCTACATTTGCTGTAGGATTGTGGGCAGTGGCTTCCCTTTGGATTTTGATCACAGACTCAAGTTGTCCATGATATAAATTCTCTTTTCTTGTATTTGTCTAGATGTTGAATATTTTCTGGTAAGGAGAATATTTTTGTATTACTTGCCATTAAAACTCACAGCAAAGCAGAACCTTGTATTAGTCAGAGTTTCACTGGGGTGCAGTGGAGTCAAAAATCAATAATAAAACTCTAGTTCAGGCACATGACATTTAATTTTGGATTTGTGATTAATATTGAATGTGAGGCACAACATACTGGTATTGCATTTCTTAACTGTTCATCTTTACTATAGAGAAGATGATATGAAATATTAAATGGGAAACCCATAATCCACAGAATTACACATAGTCCCAGACTGGATGGGGATGGAATGGAGCTCTGGAGACCATCTCATTCCAAGACCCTGTCACGGGCAGGGACACTTTCCACTAGAACAGGTTGCTCCAAGCCCCATCCAATCTGGCCTTGAACACTTCCAGATCTGTAGAGACATGGGAAAAAAAATAATCTGAATTATTTATCAAGGAAAAAGTAGGAGAGATGATCTCATGGAAGGGGAAATTTGAAATCCACTAAATGGTAAAGTGACTTTCATATGTGTCTATGGTGGAACAAAGGACCAGAGGAGTTTTTCCTGAGTTTCTGAAGTTAGCACATGATGTCTTACAACCCCTTTCAGGATCTTTTGTTCATGTAGCAACAAATTCCCATCCCACAGATCCAGAGCACAGGGAGTCCTTAGGGGGTTGCAGCTGTCCAAGTGATGTCAAAAGCCCCCCAAAAATATCATCACATTTATTTCCTTTTTTAAACAGCTTAAAACATGTATCCAAAAGCTTGATCTCTCCTTTAGTGACTTACACCACGTGATGTGACTAAAAGCTGATCACCATAAGGTTCAGTGAGGATCAGATGGATGATGACTGAGGCACCCCAGGTCAGGATGATGGAAGTCAGGGGCAGCTGGATCCAAGAGCCCAGTGGATGTGAGGCTGCCACAGCTCAACGTGGCTCTGCTAACCCAGCTGTGATATTCAGTGTGTGTTCCCCACACACTCACAGTCTCTCCAGTAGCTGCCTCAGACCTTCAGACCCTCCAGTAGCCAAGTTGCCAACCCTCTGGTCCCTCCTGTATTTGCCTCTGGGCCATGATCTCCCCCATGCCCAGCTCCCACACCTCTTACCCTTCTCACCAGCTACTCTGGTTTGAAGCTCTCTTAACAAATTATGCATATCCATGTGTGCACACGTGCAGGGCTGCAGTTCCTCAGGGAAACACTCACACCCTGGTCTCTCCAGTTCCTGGAACCACAAACACAGGAGCCCCAGGAGCCACAGCCCCTTCTCCAGCTGCTGGTTCTCAGACCCCACACATACCTGTGCACAGGGATAGGGAGCCCCTCGCCCAGGAAAATATCTGGAAATGGAGCTTAACAAGGAGACAGGACAGACTGAGATGTCAAGCACAGAGTGTGGCCAGCCCTGGTTTTACATGTTCAACGGTTTTTATCCCTTTACCTCTCTGTTTTCCCACACTTGCTCCTCCCCAGATCACATTGATTGGTCCATCTCCCAAGCTCTCACACGCTCTCACAATTCCTGTAAAAACATCCCACAGTAGGTTTTGCAGAATCCTCAAATGCCCCTCCTTTGCATCCCACTGGGAGCCCTGTCCCTGTGAAGGCAGTAAACCCCTCAGCTTTTGAGATCCCCTTAGGAAGAATTTCTTTGGCCAAGCCAAGACTTCTCAGTGGGTCAAAGCCCTGAGCATGGGCTGATCACCCTCCCAGGGCAGCCCCAGGAGTGACAGACAAAAAACTCCATTGGCACTAATTACATTTTGGGGGTTCCTCCACCTAACCATAGTTCCTGAACTCCTTGATGAGCCTTTGTGTTTTCAGTGATTAGCTCTTAATCAAATATGCTTCACAGATTAGGGAAACATCCTGCCTGCTGCCTGGCTTATTGCTCTTCTGGCCAGCCTTGTGTGGCACCGAGCATGATTTGCTCATCTGCAGATCCAAAAATAATTTTCCAAGGTCTGGGGAGCCCTGTCTGGCCAACATCTCACGCTCTCTTCCTTCCAGCCACCCTATATCAATCACCAGCTTCTCCTCACCACATCTATGAAGATTTGAGAACCTATAAAACCCTTCCTGATATACAATTTCTGTCCCATTTATTGCTGTGGCAAGTCTTTCCTCTGGGTCTCCTTCTCATTCAGTCTGAGCCAAAGATGTGTGATGGAACTCTACCCCATTCACATCCCTACTCCAAACTCCTTTTCCCAAGAAGACTCACCAAATCAGCTGGAGAATCATCTTCTCCACCGCACTGGGAGATATAAGTGCAAGAATTAAGAGATCAGTGAGAATCAGCAGTAACTGCTATACCAAGGAAATATTTCAGATCTTGGAAATTGGTTTTAAAGCAAAAAAACTGATTTTGAATCAGGGTCCACATGGAACATTTTCCTTTTCCCAAACCTGGTTTCAAACATGAGGACACACAGTCTCTTCCTTGCAGACTCACTCCAGCAGCCACAGAAGCTGCACATGATAACCCCTAAAGTCACACCCAGTGTCTGCATGTATGAGTAGCAGAGGGCATGGAAAGAGGAATTAGAATGATAATTATTATATTTCTTCTAATTTTGAGTAGAATCCATTAGGTTTTATGCAACAGTGTTAAGGCACCCACAATTTAGGCAAGGCGAAGAAAAAGCTCCACCTCCACGAGCTGCATATCATAAAATTTAGCAGCACCCCAACATAAGCTTTGAGGACCCCAATAAGAACAGATTGCTCAGGTTCCCCCTTTATTTTATCAGCCATTGCAGGACTTTTTCTGTGCTTTGATGCATTGCAGGAGCAGGGACTCTGCCCTGAAGGTGTGGCCGTGGCACAACTCAGAGGATGTACGCAGTCTCAAGACCTGGCCCCACATTTCACCTTGGCCTTTCGATGCTGATTTAATTTAACCCAAGGCCAGGAATTTAAAATATCAAAAAAAAAAAAAAAAGCCAACCCAAAACCAACCAACAATTCATGCCTGGTTACATTTGTGCTTGTGACCTACGCCTGTCCGAACAGGAGTTGGACAGGACAAAGCACAATGCACTTCCTTGCTTTTATTGCTCTCATTCACTTCATGTCATGCCAAAGAAGGTTGATTTAGGAAGTTCTAGTAATTAACTGCTGATGTTTTTGACTGCTGTTCCCAAGGGACTCACAATGACTTGTAATTGTTGTTCTGTAGGAAACGCTTTCTGGAACAATTGTAGATAACGTATATTCTCTGTATGGCTTTACTTTTACTTGATTATTTTTTTAAGCAAGGAACATGGTCTCTTTCCTTTCCAAAGTCACCTGTTGCCTGCATCCTGGAAACCTCATAAATCACCTCCTCTCTCAGACCATACTGGCATTTTGCTGTCAGAGTCCACAAAATAAAGAAGCTTCCTAATTCAGTTACACCTTAAACATAGAACATGTAAAGTGGTAAAAACAAGGAGAGAGAAAAAATTACTGATTTTTTTTAAGCTGTAAGTTACAAAGTGCCTTTCTTTGCTCTCAGCAGCTGAGAATACCTGAAAGGAGGAAGCAGAGGAGCAAATGTGTATTTGTAGAGCACAAACTGTTAGAAGAATTTAAATCCAGACTGGTGCTGTTAGAGAAGGCTCCAACAGAATCCTGGAATGGTCTGAGTTGGAAGGGACCTTAAAGATTATGCAGTTCTATCCCCTTGACATGGGGCAGGGACAACTTCCACTAGCCCAGGTTGTTCCAAGCCCTGTCCAACCTGGCCTTGGACACTTACAGGGATGGGGCAGCCACAGCTTCTCTGGGCGACCTGTGCCAGGGCCTCCCCACCCTCACAGGGAAGAATTTCTTCCTAATATCTAATCTAAAGCTACTCTCTGACAGTTTGAAGTCATTCACCCTTGTCCTGTCACTCTGTGCTCCTGTAAATACTCTCTCTCCACCTTTCTTGTTGGCTCCCTTCAGGTACTGGAAGGCCAAAATTAGGTCACCCTGAAGCCTCTTCTCCAGACTGATCAATCCCAGTTCTCTCAGCCTCTCCTCATAGCTCCCAATACAGTTTCTCACTCATCTTGTTGTTTCCCTATTAACTATTCCGTTAAAAACTAGTGGGTGCCTTAACGCTGTTGCATAAAACCTAATGGATTCTACTCAAAATTAGAAGAAATATAATAATTATCATTCTAATTCCTCTTTCCGTGCCCTCTGCTACTCATACACGCAGACATAGGGTGTGACTTCAGGGGTTATCATGTTCAGAGCCAGGAGCTGAACCTGATGATCCTTGTGAGTCCCTTCAGGATATTCTATCATTTTATATATTTCTCAAAGCACATGGCAAGCAGCCATTACATACCGATTTTCTCTCTCAGATGACTCAACAGTTAAGTATCCAGAGCTGTATTTCACACTGAAAAAAAAAAGAAAAAAGCCTAATTTTCATATTTTCACCTTTTATGTTCATCTGCTACAGACTGAAAACTAATACTAATAAACCCAGGGCAGATTTTTACGTGTTTGTCAGGTTTGCAAACCGGGAATAATAATTTTTGCATTATGCTGGATTGTTTTACGGGACTGACCTGAGCAAGAGTGACTCAGGAAGGATGTGGTGATAGGAATTCAGCCCCAAGAAGGATGTCAGTCATAATAAAACTGTTCTGCATTGAAAGGCTCGTAAAAGAGCAGCTTTCTTCACACGCCATGGCAGCACATTCATTACTCACTTGTCACACTGGCTGGGACTGGCATTTACCAGCTGCAATTTGCTATTGTGATATTTTCCCCTTTTACTTCTGTTGACCAAATGTAAACAACATATGACAGCAGATTTGAAATCATATCAACAATGTGGTGCAGCCACTTAAGAAACAGGAATACGGCCATGGATCACAGAGAATAAGACATAAAGGTACAAACCCTGAAGTTTTTTTCTCAGCCAAAAATTTAATGGTGCATAAGGGAGTGACCATCCACATGAGACAAATACAAGTGTGGAGCCCACTGAAGACAGTATTTAGGTGATTTCACAGAATCACAGAAAGGGTGAGGTTGGAAGGGACCACAGTGGATCTTCTGGCGGGGTCATCCCAGAGCAAATGGCACAGGATTGCATCCAGATGGTTCTGCAATATATCCAGATTTCCACTTGGCATGGGTTTGTCCCTCAGTATGTTTTTCTCCTGCATTTAATGGTCAATGAAGTAGACTAAGTGTTGGCTTAAAACAGCATCACAGACAAGAAAAAATCTCAGTAACACAAAAATCAGCAATCTGCGATATCCTGCACCTCTGGAGTACAAGGATTGGTAACCTCTTCCATGTTCAACGTTTAAGGTGACTTTTTTATTTTACTGAGGTTACTAAAATTAATTTATTTTTGCACTCCCACTGATGATGATGCCTTTTTAGTGTTTAGGATTTAAACCCTACCAAAACTTCACTGATGTGTCTCACATCATATGCACAGCTGAGTGAGTGGCTGCTCAGTAACTGTGATCTTCAGTCTAGATTTCAACTTCTCTTTGGAAATAACCTTGCAGAAACCCAACCATCCTCAGGGAACTGTCTCCCACAGACTAGCACAGGTGGAGATCCTGGACCTCTCCCTTCCCTTAGCCAGAAGTGATATTTTTCCCCTCTCCCTGCAGCAGTGATCCAGAATCCAAGGTCTGGAGACATTGGCTCACATCCACACCACTCACCACACCAAGTACATCTCAGCAAAAGGTATGTTTGTGGAACATAACTTTTAACCTCCAATTCTTTGTGTATTTTACAGAGAGGAGCTGAACACTTTAATTCTTTTTTTGATTACACATTCTTTGCTGGTGTTTCGTCAATCAATAAATATTTGCTGAATTCCACTGCACGGAGTATTTTTACAAATGCCCAGAATATTTCTTAGATTAATTTGGAAGCTCTTGCCAAGTGATAAGATGATGATAAGGAAGCAAGCAGAACACCCATACGAGGTAGATATCTTGGGTGTTTTATCAGGATTTAGGGTTGTGACACAGTTCTGGTGCTGTTATTACAAAATCTCACATCCAGGACACCTTCCAGGTCCCAGCTCTGACCTGCCTCCTGTGTGCCCATGTGAGCAACCTAATTTTATCAGTGGCCCTTTCTCCAAAAGCTGGCAAGTTCCTGCTGCTCAGTCCTGTGCTTTCTTCCACAGAGATGTTTCTGTGTCTCACAGCTGAGAGCGGTGAAGTGGCAGCCAGAGGTGAGCAGGGTGCAGGAGCCAGCAGGAATCTCTCACCCATCACCTCATTCACCTGTTTTGTCAAGTATAAGGCTCTATAAAAATGATCTCCCTTTTTTTTTTTCCCCTGGCTTTATTATTCACACACAGGGGGGTTCATTCATTCCAGATAGTCAACATAATTCATGGAGATCCAGACAGCAGCAGGCAGGGAAGCAGAAATGCAATCCTTTTTGTAGGCACTTTAAAAAGTTCATGCCTGTACTGTGCCCATTACTCACCAGTGGCTTCAAAGATAGTCCTGGGTCACTGGTTTACATGGAGATATCCACCCTGTGGACACCTCTGACCAGATTAGATGGATCCTACCTGAGATTCACAGAGGAGACTCAACTCCTACAGCAGGAAGCCACCTAAGCAGAAAAAATTACTGCCAAGACTAATTGACAATGTTGGAGGTTTTTGATTTGGGACAATCACTTTCAGACACATGTAAGGTTGTATTTGGAGACTGTGGATGGTCATTTCTCTCCAGTCCTTTAGAGGCATTGGGACATCAAAAAACAGATTGTGTTATAAACACAGATTGTTGCTGGCCCATGCATTGCTTATAACACAAAGATGACGTGTTGGATTTGAGCCTATTAGACTTGTTGCACCTCAATTAGTGTCCTTAAAGGAATGAGGGTTTATAAGTTCACAGAATCATCCAGTTCCACCCCCTGCCATGGGCAGGAACACCTTCCACTAGCCCAGGTTGCTCCAAGCCCCGTCTATCCTGGCCTTGGACACTTCCAGGGATGGGGCAGCCACAGCTTCTCTGGGCAACCTGTGCCAGGGCCTCCCCACCCTCACAGGGAAGAATTTTTTCACAGGATCCAATCTAATCCTGCCCTCTGTCAGTTTGAAGCCATTTTCCCTTTTTTCATCTCTCCATGATCTTGTCCAAAGTCCCTCTCCAGCTCTCGTGGAGCCCCTTTTAGGCACTGGAAGGAGCTCCAAGGTCTCCCCTTCTCCAAACCTTCTCTTCTCCAGGTTCAGCAATCCAACTCTCTCAGCTTTTCCTCATAGGAGAGGTGTTCAATTACTCTAATCATTTTTCCTGGAATCCAGCTTCAGGGTCATATTAAAGCCACACTGCAGCCTCTAGATTTACTGCCTCTGGGTCTCTTAGTCGAGTCTCTGTACAGGACCACCTCACCTCAAGCTGTCCACAGCCAACTTCCCATACTCTACTTTTTCATAAATGATCTCAGGTTTCTCAAATTGGCTTTGAAAATTGAGGTACCCAGGCCCAGGAGCTGTTGTAAGACACTTTAACCTGCACAGACCAAGGATGTCCTGTGTAAAATGTCTGTGAAGAGCATGTGATGTTTACAGTGTCATGGAAACCACACAGCACCTGAAACTCACCTCGAT
Organism: Neopelma chrysocephalum; assembly: GCF_003984885.1. Taxonomy (NCBI): domain Eukaryota; kingdom Metazoa; phylum Chordata; class Aves; order Passeriformes; family Pipridae; genus Neopelma; species Neopelma chrysocephalum. The sequence goes on from NW_020897764.1 coordinate 2,161,460, forward strand.
GCCAAGAGCCACAGATTAAAGAAAATGCTCTGGTTCAAGGGTCTGGCAAAAGACTCAGTGTTCCCTTCTTATGGATAGTGAAGAGTTGTCCCTTTAAGCACAACTTCCATGAAGTGTCATCTGTTGTAGTGTTGTATAATTCCCTCAAGCAAAAGAAAAATTTAAAAAACCCATAGCACTGAAATTTGAAATCTTGGACTACTGATAAATATTTATATTAGAAATAAGTCACTTTTTCTTTATAAAATTGGTACTTGTTTCTACAAAAACTACTACTGAGTGACATCACAAAACCAGGTTGTTTTCACTGTACCAACAATCCTTCCACACCCTGGTTGAAATGACAAATAAAATATCTGATTGAAAATGCCCTTTTACCTTCTCTAGTTTTATAAACAAAGCTGCTAAGTAGAGACTGCTTCCTTATTTCAGAACTAATGTTGGAATTATTATCTTTTAGCCAATGAAAACAAACAAATTAAGAGTGCAAGTATATACAAAGTGTCCTTAATGGGGTGACTTTTCCTTAGCTTATGCAGCAGACAAGGCCCTGGATCATACAGAGAGGCAGGAGCAACAATTTTCTTTCCGTAAAGAAACCTCTGTTTTCTGTGTGACCTTTTTGATGAAAAACAAACCAAACCAAACCAAAATAAAATAAAATAAAATAATGCACATTGGTCATTAAGGCTTTGGTACTTGATTCCTAATTTTTACATTTCTACAAATATGAACTGAAGAGACAAATTATTACAAGACCAACTTTGTTGAGGGTTAACTTTTCATCACCTACTCAGCAGAAACTGTCCATACCTCAAGTATGGTCAATGTGAAATTCAGGGTTTCCTCCATAATAAATTAAGCCTGAGACAGGACAGCAAAACTAAGCAGAGTTACCAGAATAATGTAAATCCATATTTTGTACTACATTACGCTTTTGCAATCCTACCCAAATCACGCAGGCCCTCTGAAGAACTGACTATTTTACTCCTTCAAAAGATTGGTGCCAGTATTTTCAGAAACAACCAGTGATTTGAGGTCCTCGTGGTTTCATGGGGCTCCCCACTACCACAAGGAAATGGTGCCTTCTCCAAGTATTTCACTTTCAGCAGTTGAATCCTCAGAGCCCCCAAACCACTTCCCACTGCTGGAAAACTTGACTGATGGTGGCGTCATTCTTTCCAGGCTCTTCAGCTTTCCTCTCATTTCTGAAGTGACCATTTCCTGCCTTTTCAAATTAGCCCATTAGATACATTGCAAACATAAACAAAATGGAATCTGCCTCGGAAAAGTGAAAACTTGGAAACAACAGACTCACGTTGTCATTTTTTCGCTACCTGGGAGCCAAACACGCAGTGACTGCAGAGATTCCACAATGATGTCAGCCATCACATCCCAAAGTTTTCCCAGATTTGATCAGTGTAAGGGCAGATATGTAGAAAAACAAGTAGCAGTAGGTTTATCAAATTAAGTGTGAATTTTACCCACGGCTATTTTTTTCACAGCTTTTTGCTGCTTCTCATTATTATTCCACTGACCTGATGAGGCCCACGAAACATTTGCAATTTAATCTCCCGGATAAATTTCCACCAGAAAATTAACTATTAAAAAATGAAGAGGAAATCTGGGCTTTTACTCTCTGACCGTCCCTTTAGATGTTTTATTTGTACAGGACGTTCTGTACAAGACAAAGTTAAATAAACACTTTGTACAAAGGTGGTATAAATGACACCTTGCCAAAATAGTAGCTCTGTTTACATATTCATCTCCATACCCAATATGCCATGTCTGTTGTTAGTTCAGGGGTCAGTTTTCAGCACAGGGTGTAATTTTTTATGCCACAAAGACAAGAGAATGAATTGAAGGCATCATGCAGACCAAGTGCCAATGTCACCCCTGTCTTTTAATGCTCAATTATCAAACTGTCGCTGGTTTGGTTGTTTCAGGAAGTCACATTATTTAGGCTAAGAATAAAAAAGAGAAACAATGAAGAGGAAAATATAATTTAAAAAAAAATCTAGATGCAGGCTGCTGGAACAGGATATGTTTCTACACAGATCTGTGCAAAGGTTTTTGTATTGCCATATAACATTTTGCATTGCTTTGCCTGATTGACTCAAAAAGCCCTTTAAGATCTAAAGGGAAATAATTTCTGGTGCTTTATATTGAATAAAAACATGCAAGTCTTCTTCTTGAAGCAGACAGTGATCAGGTAATGCTCTGGCATTATTTTTTGAGAATATTTAGATATAAATTAATGTTCTGGTTTGGGATTTCTTCCATATGGAAACACGTCCTAGAAAATCTAAAAGAGCTGTTCCACTGGCTGGTAAGGACACTGGGGAAGGAAGATCCTGCCTTTAGGTTCCAGGAGCAAGGATGGGGGAAGGAGCTTAGAAATGCTGAGGTTCTCAGTGTTCCAGCACAGTGGATTTACCCTACACAGGTGGTAAGTGAGGGTTTGGGGAGGTGTCCAGCTGCTTTATTTCCGCCTTTGTGAGTGGGGGAACAGCTGAATCTGGAGTTAGTTCTTCCTAAATAGATGGCAAATATACAAGGACACAATGACAGATAACAGGTGAGAGAGACCTGTTTGAACAGTTTTCACAAAAATACTCCCCATAACCAGTGATGAAGAAGCCTCAAAGTTGTTTGGAGTCTGTTTTAGAAAGAGGGTCAGAGTTCAGGGCCTCTCCTCATCTTCATTTATCCTCCAAAATAATCCATAAAACACAATCTATTTCCAAGCCCTATTCACTAATCTACCCTCTTTCTTACACCCTGAAAACCCTTATATCTTCATGGATAAAATCCATTGGAGGAATCCCCTTGGGCTCCCTTTATACTCACCAACCTACGGTCTGGCACACAGTTCTTCTCATCCTAAAGCAAAGATAAATCACACCCTGATATCTCCCCTCCTCTGACCAGAGGAGAACAGATGCTCTGGACACATCTGCACTGCAAACATCCACATTTCAGTCAGATAAAATCTGGCCTGTCACAAAACAGCTCCCCCTCTTCCCCAGATGAACACTTATCTGTGCTGCTCTGCTATCAGGGAGTGGAAGGTTATCTCCAAACTGACACACTTTAAAGCAGTGCTTTAAAATAAATGGTGCAGGTTCACTACACTGGAAAATCCAGAAAGGAATTTTTTGGTTCCAAGAATCTTCCAGCATTTGTCATCTCTACAGTATTTTCTGCCCAAATGCATTCTGTAAAAAAAACAACTTGCTTTACATTATAGATGTAAAATCTCCCTGTGAGGTAGGTGGGAAAATCAAAATATATTTGCTTCATGAAACAAGGTGCAGGCTTTAGAACACAGAAATTTTGAGAGGGGAAAAAGGCTTTGGAAGAGGGATCTTTGGCTGTTTGGGATCTCCCACTCCCAGAAACACTGAAGCTCACAGTGAAGCCAGTATCTTAAAGGCATTATTGAATCTCCCTGTAGCTAACAGTACAAACACATCCCTGTCCACAGAGAGATAAAAGGATTTGCCAACATCCCTGCAGGAGAGTCAGGAATGAGCCTGGAGGTGATGCTGCTGATGCCTCAGGGGCTGAATGGGGCATCTGCATCTCACAAAGTTTGTCTGCTGCTCTAAACCAAACACATTATATTACAGCGAATTAAATAAAATTAAAATTACTGAAACTCTGAGATGCTTTACTGCATAGAATGGCTTTAAACTGACAGTGGGCAGGTTTAGATCAGATATGTGGAAGAAATTCTTCCCTGTGAGGGTGCTGAGGCAACAGAAGCTGTGGCTGCCCCATCCCTGGAAGTGTCCAAGGCCAGGTTGGACGGGGCTTGGAGTAACCTGGGCCAGTGGAAGGTGTCCCTGACCATGGCAGGGGGTTGGAACTTGATGATCTTTAAGGTCCCTTCTAACATAAACCATTCCATGATTCTATGATCTAGATATCTGATGTGAATGGGAAGGTAAGAGGGAGACAGACTCTCATCCAAAGACTATCTAAACCTTTCTGGTACTTTGTTATGGTTCATATTCAAGTTGGTCTTCAAATCCAACTCAAGTGCTTTATTTGCAACCCAAGATCTTTATTTGCAGAGTCCTTTCAGTTTCTCCACACTACACACAGCAGGACATCGAATTTTTGTTGGAAATTGATTTTCCATGAGTTTATCAGGACTCAGAGGAGTTTGCATACCAACTAGGAAGAAGGTGCTATGATCAACATCAGAAAGTAAAAGTTCTTTATTAAACTCTCATGAAATATTCACTCTCAAGAGAGATGAATAATTCTAGAAAGACCATTTATCTGCCTTTTTTCCAAGGCATTTCTTTTCAATCTTCAGTACAGTAACTTGTTCCAATTTTGGTCAAGTGCTGCTAAAACATGTCACTTACAGAATTAATTTCAGAATACAAACTGCTGCTTCAGTACCTCATGATATGTCTCCACGGCACCTCATTCCAGTACATGCACTTTATTTAATCATGAAAACTGGTATCTATCACAGATAGGCACCATTTAAATTTCAAACCTAACAACTCTTATGGTTTTTTTTGCAATTCTGAAGAAGCAAACCACAGATCTAATCTGTAACTCAGGAGTATAAGTAACAGTATAAATGTAAAGATACTGATACAGCTGCCTCTTATCCAGGAAGAAAAATGAGCTATATCAGCATGAGGCACTGTTACACACCAACTGCACCCAGTAGCAAGAATGTACGAGTGCATTTATCTTGGTAACACAAAACCACAATTCTTACTGCAAATTTATGACACAACAAGAACTTTGTATAGGCCAGGGTTTATCTGAAAAGCCCTTATGGCCACCAATCTATTTAGTGCTTATAATAGCAGGTAAGGGAGTGAATATATTTTTCTCAGATGATATTTTATACTGGCACTGGAGTTTTACAAGGCAGCACAGAGAAGGCATGCCCAGAGAGAGAAATCTGGGTTCAGCATCTTTCATCAGATGCTTTCAAACAATTGCAGGATACAGAGTGGATCCAGAAAGAGACCTCAAGGGGACACTGCTTCATCTGTAACCTTGGTTTGGTGGTGGGAACTCAGCCTTGCCCTCAGAAGTTTTATGCTGAAGGCAGTGACAAGGGATTTACGTAAGTCTTGTTTATATTTTACGCAAAATATCTGAAGCACAAGGTGATTGAGGTGAAACTCCTCCAGCCTGTAAACCATGTCCTTCTTCCTCAACATACACTGCACAACTCTTGTCCTATTTCCTTTATTGGTGGGAATAGGAATGTGCTAATTCAGTCGCTTCCTTTTTGTCCTGGCAAATAAAGTGCAGGTCAGGTCAGTCACAAGATCGGTTCTGTGCCATTCCAGTCGATGACAGCTCCTTGCCACCTAGAAATGAGAGCAACCATTTGACATCCATCAGTTAACCAGGTCCTTGGAGAGGCAAACCCACATCCCTCAACCACCCAGCAAACCTCAGAGAGATTGGGATGGACTTGGTTGGGATAACTAACCACATCTCAAAGGGAAAGAACAGAGGTGAGGTGGTTGTCCCCCCTCATTTTAGGTGCCCAAGGTTGGAGGTGTCTCCTCACCCTTTCCTCCAGTCTCTCCTTGGCAACAGAGAGTCCTCAGCAGCAGCTGGTTCAGAACAAGGACCTTCATGTTGCAAAGACCACAGGGAACACCCAAGAAGGGTACAAAAATTAACCCTATATAACCAGAATACTCAGTCTGAGCTGTTAGCAGGCAATTTGCACCCTCCTCTTCAGCAGGGCTCTGATCAGGAACTCTCTGACTCTGAGACCCTGTGCCCAGACCATTTATCTTTGCTCCTCATCTCAGTTCCTTCAAAGCACTCAATGCCTCATTTTAATGGTGATGTTTTGCTTTTCCCATGCTGAGGTTTTGCCTCTCTCTGCCCTTATTCCCTCTTCAGAATAACACTGAAGTTGTACACTGAGAACAACGTTTCCAGGTGAGTCCACACAAACATTCACAAAACCATTCTATGTTTTTAATTCCTTGCCCTGCATCAGCTGCCAAAGCTCAGCTTGGCTTTAGGAACATGACAATGCAAAGGAAATTTGAATTTGTCATAAAATGTGTCTTCAGACCACAGCAGAAGACACAGATCTGAACCAAGACTTGGTCTCCAGTCACACTTTATTGAGTCAACTGCCTGCACAGTCAGAGCCCCTCATGGCACAGATCCACCCTTGTCTGGGGCAAGTTCTCATTTGCAAGGTCATGGCCCACATTTTCTGGGAACGAAACTATTACATTCCCGGTGTTGAGTGTTTATATCTGTTTTGAAAATCTTTCTAGGGAGCTTGTTCACAGCAGTGAGACACTGGGGAGGGGGTGGAGGCCACGGTGAGTTGCCAGAGTGCCACATTCCTCCTGTCACCGAGGAAAGGATGTGTCAGCAAGGGTATGGCAGCTCAGGCCTTTTGCTGAGCAAGTCAATTAAGTGTAAAACAAAACCAAAAGCTGAATCCATGCAGCACTCAGAGCAACGTCTCAAAGGAAGTGACCATCTGAGGGCTGTTGCGAAATTTTTCCTTCTGTGTTTTTCACTTTGCTGAGAAAATAAAAATTAAAAAATGCAGAAAGACTGTTTCCCATCCCAGGACTTGACATGAATACTTAGCAGAGATGTCTCACATCTTAAGCTAAGAGCAGAATATGTTCTAGCTGAGGATATTCAACCTGGCATTTGCCAGTGGTGAGAGCTCTTCAGAGTATCAGCCCCAAAATGACCCAATGGAAGTGGAAAATACAATTGCCACCTTCTGACTCCACTGGATTTTTCAGGTAATAACACAATGTGTACAATCTTTCCAAAGTGCAACCTTCTGCCTCACCAGGGTGATTAAAGCTTTGGGAGGGATCCACAGAGACCCCATAGAGGCCAAAAGACACAGAGTGAAACCTGCTCTGAGACTACACTGTACTCTGGAAATACTCATAATGTAGCACCATTTTTGCTGTTGTTAAAGATGTTGTTAATCACTCTTCAGTGAGGAACTGGCCTTTTTTAAAGCAGGTTTTCCATAAAGAATTTAAACAGCAAATTATATTTTCAATCAGGGCTGAAGGCAACTTACAGAACAAGCCTTATCTCCTGGGTTTATTTTCAAACAATTTTTTAGACTGAAAAGCAGCCTTTGGCCGTTTGGTCCCATGGACATGGGTACAAAACCTCTTTCCCCTGTTGAAAGTGCACAAGAAGAGGTGCCAAACAGTAGGGATCTCACTCACAGGTGCTAAACAAGTCTTTTATTCACAGACAGAAACAAAACTGCCCAGACAATGCAGGGGGATCACTCCCCCAAACTATCCTGCCACGAAGTAATCCCAATGCAAGTCATGTTTTAGCTGCTGATTCAATTATAATTTATCAGATTAGCAAAAGTAAAACTAAAACATTTGACCCACGTGGTTCAATTACAACCTCACCCAGGGGTCATGGAGTTAACGGGAACTGAGGAGGAACCGGTTCAGGCCCTGAACAATGCTCAGTCTGGAATAACATTCAGTGAGTATCTCCTGGACTCATAATTTGGTATTGTTTCAGAGCACATCAGTAATTCAGGGTGAAATGCCCACGTTCTCCTCTTCTCCATTAAATTCCCAATGGTTGTTTCACTTCAAAGCCAAACAGATGCACTGAGGCATCACACAGCCCCACCAGCACAGACTGACCGTAGAGGGTTAACAAAATATACCTCTGAATTCAGATTGCAATATCAGATCCCAGTTTTATTCCCCTCAGGCAGAGCTAACAGATGTTATTTCCTCCTGTGCAGAGGGATGCCGAGGATCAGGGCTGTGATATAAGAGAGTTCTTCAGGGAAGAGCGGGATAAGACGTCTGCACGGCATCTCCAAAACAACCCAGGGATGCACATTCCAGACATCCCTTGCTCAGAATCTGACTGCTCCCACAGATGTCTGGGACTGAGAGCCACAATAAAAGCACTTCTGCTTGTCCTGACCTTTTTTTTGGGAGCCTGCATGTTATAGTGATACCTGTTGGTGACTAGTCACTCCAGCCACCTGCTTTAAAACTCAAACCTCACTCTTCTGACATTTTATAGGCTGGAAACATGAGCCTCCTCCTCCTGCAGAAGCAAAACAACCCTTCTCTCCTGATAATAATAATAATAATAAAAGTCTAAATACAGAAACAGTCTATATTACATATGCACTTTCCCCTTTGGGAGAGGATAAGAGAACAAACAGCAGACAGATGTTGGGCAGAGAACTCAGTGTGTTACAGGACGGTGGTGCTCACGTATTGAGGTAAACAATGGGAATGTCATGGATTAAAACAGAACTGAGGCACATGAATGAAAAGAAAAAAACCACACTCAACAATAAAACCAATTAACAACAGTTAATCTTCTCAGTTCTGATTGTGCAGACTGCGAAATTCTCCACTCTGCCTGAGAAATTATCCTACATTTTTTGACGAGAAAAGTTTGATAAGGACCTTCATCATGAATACTTCATCAAAATGAGTAACAGCTCTTTGCTGGCTTTACTAAAAATTAGTTTAGGAGTCATTTCCATGGTTTTACGATAGAAAACATTCATTTTTTTTTATCTCCCAATTTGTTAAAATATTGGTTAGTTGGGTTTGTTTTTACTTTTCGTTATATACTGTTTTGTAGTTGGAAGAGAAAGTTCTTAAAACAAAAGGGAAAAATTTAACATGAAAAACCTTTTGCAGCAAGGCTACACTTAAATAAATAGGCCCAAAGCAAATGGAGAACACTGAAAACAAGGAGCCAGAATGATCAGGGTAAATCAGACAGTCCTGAGAATGGTACAAACAAAATAAACTGGCACTGGAATTTGCTGCTAATTTACTTCTCCAGTAGATTAAAGCAGGGAGCTTAAAATAAACAAACACCAGCATTACAAACACTGTATAACTTTGATACAACGCCAGGAATGGAAGATATTCCGAGAGCAACTTTAAGTAGTCTCATGCATTATTCCCCCTGTGGGGGGTACTGAGGTTACACATTATTTATTCCAGTTTGGAGTCATGCTTATGTGTTACTGGAAGAGAGGAATCAATAAAATCTGTATGTGCAGGGAGCCTGGACTGATGTCACTGCTGTCACCTTTCAGGATGCCTCTTCTGCCTTCTTGTAGCTTTATAATGGCAGCCCTTCATCAACACACTGTTTGGCAGCCCTTGACCTTACTTATTTATTTTTTGATGGGGTTTTTTTTACAGAACAAAATATGGCAAAGAGAGGAGGGAAATTGCAAGAGAAATCTGAAGCTTGGCTTGCTGATTTAACAAATGTCACGGTCTTTGACAATGAGGCTTTTACTTCTTGCTCCAGAGACATCCAGACAGTAACTTTCCAAGCCATGCTGGAGCTGATATAAAGCTGATTTTTCTACCCAGTTAAATTTCTCCATTTTCTTTCTTTCATGTCTCACCAAGCTGAAAATCTTCCCATTAACTTCAGTATGACTTGGATAAGTTGCTTAAAAGCCCACAGTTTAATATCATATAAACCTCAAAACGGTCATGAGAATCCTAACAGGACAGGAACTAGCTTTGTATTTAGGGAGAGAATATGAGCTAAGAGCTGTCATGAATGACTGCACAAAACCCAGTGTTTTGTGGTCTTGAAAAACTCTGTGCTGCCCATAGACAGTTGGAGAAAACTGAGACTGTTGAGAAAAAAGGGTTTCATGCCTAGAAAATGATACCCAAGCCCCCCAGTGCAACTACACTTTTCAGAACAGACTAATGAAAATGGAATAAACTTCCTCCTTTTCTCCTTATACCTCTGCAATAGGGATCAACCACTTTTGGGACTCTAAATTTACATCTCTTGAAACCAAGTTGTGCTCTCAAACCCAATCTGGCTCAGTCATGACGCCAGGAAAGCTCCTCTAAGAATGAAGTGAACACCTCTGCCAGGTCAGTGTTAGCTACAATAACACACAATTAAATGTGTCATTATTATCACAGCCTGGCCTGTTCAGATCCTTTCTGATTTTTAAGCAGTAATTTTTATCAAGTTTACTTGCACCAATATGTTCACTATGCTCCAGCCCTACGTACATTCTTTATATCAATGACTGAGTATTTTCTGTATGAAAACCTGTCATTTCACTTACTTTGTCCTAATACAATGCTCAAGCGGAGGAGTGAGATCATTTTCTTTATCTTCAGTGCACACCTGAGTTGTATCTGCAGAGACAAAACAGACATTGTCAGTGGCTGGAATCACTTCTGATCATACAGGATCCCACGATGGCTCATAGGAACTCCACACATGGAAGTGATGGATTATCACTCACACTGCACATCTCCCTGCCCACTTTGGACTGAAATACCCCGGAGGGTGAGCACTGCTGTCACTTGAACACCATCTCCTGCCCTCATTCACACAATCTGGATGGATGCCCCATCCCTGGAAGTATCCAAGGCCGGGTTGGTTGGGGCTTGGTGCAACCTTGTCTAGTGGAAGGTGTCTCTACCCATGGCAGGGGGTTTGGAATGAGATGATCTTTAAGATTCCTTCCAAACCAAACCATTCTATGACTCTGTGATCTAAAAAGAGTGGCCACAGACAGGGCTGGGAATACTCGGAGTAGATACAACAACTACGGCTCATGGGAAATACATTTTTTTGGGAAATACATTTAAATACATTACTGTGCCCAGTATTAGTTGTTCTGGGCCAGAAACTTGCCCAGAATTGTGCTGGCTGCTGAACAGTCAGGATGATCGTGGGACAGTGTTCAGACTCACTGAACCATAGAAACATTAAGGTTGGAAGAGACCTCTCAGATCACTGAGTCCAACCATCAAGCCAGCACTGACACACCCACCACTAAACCACGTGCCCTGACCCAGGATAGTTCACTAATACAGAGATGGTTTCAAGGAAAACCACAGATCACAAAATGAGGGCTGTCATGAGGCTTTTATTTTTCACAACTCATGTTGTAATTACTGAGCAAGTAATTGCTGTCACTCAAATACTAAGAATGGTGGTAATAAAACACTGGAACTGCAAACCCCAAGTCCAGCCCAAACTGGTTTAAGACTCTTTTACCCTGGAAAAGAAGATTGTCCCTTGACTACTTAGCAAGCAATGCACAGACAGGAGAAGAGGAGGCTGTGTTGGATTATCAGAGAGCTGCTCCAGGCTGTGAGCATTCCTTTGGGACGGAGAGGAATCCCACTGTTCCAGGGAAAACAGAGAGGTCACTGTCTCAGACAGGGGATCTGTCAACAGTGAAAGTAGTCGCTGAACTTCCCAGGGACAAAACATCCTGCGACCAGCTTGGATGTCAGTCTGCTCAGCTGTTTCCTGTTTTGGAGTAAAACATTTAAACTACAGCAGGTTATTTTTTTTTGTTTCTCTTTCTTCTTCTCTGTCTGTCATCCAGCCAATGGATTGGTTGCAAGCAATGAGTGATGCCAAGAGAGGGTGTAGGGTTTGGGTCTGCTTCAGTGAGACTGCTGCAGACAGGATGGGAGGGAATCGTTCTTACATTCCCAGCTGCCAGTCTCAGATAGATCTGGCTTTCTCATGTCATAGAGAGAACCTGGCTCTCCCTTGTGTGTTGATCTGATCAGTATAAATACATGCAGAGAACTCTGAATGACTGCAAGGGCTGGAGTAGGAAATGGGCAATATTTAGAAGTGCATAAAGTGCTGGCAGTTTTTTCCGAGATCCTCAGGAACTTCGAGGTACACAGGAATCTCTTAAGTTTAAAAGAGTCTCTTTTATCCTAATATTGAAGAGTTTATAACATAGAATCATAGAATCATTGAGGATGGAACCTCTAAGATCATCAAGTCCAGCTGTCAACCCAGCACCACCACCTTGTTCACCACTAAGCCATGTCCTCAAGTGCCACCATGGTTTTTGAAATCTTCCAGGAATGGTGATTCCACCCCTTCCCTGTTCCGATGCTTGACAACCCTTTCTGTGAAGAAATTTTTTCCCAATATCCAATCTAAACCTCCCCTGGAACAACTTGAGGCCATTTCCTCTTGTCCTATGGCTTGTTACCTGGGAGAAGAAACCAACCCCACCTGGCTACAACCTCCTGTCAGGGAGTTGTAGAGACTCAAAAGTTCTCCCCTGACCCTCCTTTTCTCCAGGTTGAGCCTCTCCAGCTCCCTCAGCTGCTCCTGGTGCTCCAGACCCTTCACCAGCTCCATTCCCTTCTCTGGACAGAGTCCATTAGAGGTCTACAACAGTATTTGGACCCTTCCAGGAATTCCTGATACTGATGTTCTGGATGTTCTCATAGTGAGAAGCAACAGGCACTGTCCTGACCATGGCACTGGCAGCAGGACATGCACATGGCATGGCTGCCTTTCCAAGTCACTGCCCACTGGATGAATTTTGGTATTTTCAGCTTTGAATTCTTCCAACCAAGAGGTTTGAATGGAGATTTTTCACACAAAGGGATAGGAAAAAAAATATCACTGAAGGTGTATCTTACAGGAACACTTAGAGAAGTTAATTAACTAACAAACTGTGTGTTAAAGGGTTTCATACAACTCATTTAGAGCAAGTAATATTGAAGTAACACTCTTCCATCCTGGAGCCATCAACAACAAGAAGGATGTGAATATAATCTCTTTTATCTCCACTTACATTCTAAGCTAAAGGTAGAGAGAAACTGAGCACCACCACAGATTTCACTGCTTGTGCTGCCTTCCATGGGATCTGGAAAGGGGCTGAGGATGGTGTCTGTGACTCTGGAAGAATCTTCTGGGGAATTTAGTTATATTATTCTTAGCAATTATCCAGCTGCTGTTTGAAAACACCTTGAAAAGGATCCTGAGTTGAAGGTATGAACCAAGGAAATATAAGAAAGATTTTTTTAAAACAGATTGTGCAAAAATTCCCTATATCTTCACTTGGAGAGAACATATTATAAATGTTAACATAGGTAGGCATTAACTGTATTAGAGAGGAGCAGTAGTATCTCTCTGGTCAGTACAACACACACTCTTTCATATAATATATATAACAGAAGTCCCAGAATCTCCACACTGTCCCCAAACAGCTGACATAGAAGGTGAGCAAAATGCAGAGAGTTATTAATTCAGATACAGTGGCTTCTTTTCCTTCTCTGCTTATCAGAAATTTCTATCCCAATAGAAAGGATCAAAGAACCTTCATCCCTTTAGGATTGTTGAATTCATTAGCAAGTGTTTTATACTAGCAGGAATTTTATATCTAGTGGAAGGAGTCCCCGCCCATGGCAGGGAGGTTGGAACTAGATGATCTTTAAAATCTCCTCTTACCCAAATCATTCTATGATTTCTTGTCTCTATTTTGGCAAATAGTTATGGGGACAAATTCTCAATATAAAGTGGTAATTGCTATTACTCTCAAAATTCTACTCTTTCATTCTATCTTTTCTACCTTTCTTGCCCAGTGTAATGTCTTCAAGATTTCCTAAAATGTGACCTTGATTTTAATCTTCCTAATTACAGTCAAGATTCTCATTTTAAGGAATTTACCCTCTTGCTCTGTGAAAAGCAAACAGCTTTGCTGACCAGCACCAGTGAGATGTGGCTGGGGCAGCACCCTGCACCTCATGTTGTATCTCCAGGTAACACGAGGGAAATACCAGTATTATTCAGCATTCTGATATTTCCATCTGGTCCTGCATGCACAGTTTAGATGCAGGACCAGTGCTACCTTTTGGATGTAAAGTAATTTCAGTTTTCTCCAGGCCTAGCAGAGGATTATTGCACAACCAGAACTAGGATGGAGCTTCCCTGTAATGATGAAAATATTTGCATTTTACTGCCTTTTGCAGAATGTCACAGATAACAGAGGATTTACCAGGACACATCCCTGGAAGAGGCCACAGCCACAACAAAGAGATTTCTATCTCTCCATGCACGTTTAGGCTCTGAGGAGAAATACACAGCTATGCCACGACAGGTTGAACAGTAAAGAGAAAAATTTATGCATGTTCTGAGCAACTCCTCATCCAGGGATCTTAGAGCACCTGGCAGCTCTGGATTTTGGAAACATTCCTGATTTATTAATGATGGAAAGATAGATAAGGACTCCTGGTTTGAACCATATGTTACATGGTGCAACACAACAGAAAAAACGTGTTTCTAGTCCTGCCCTGAACTTTCCACATCATTTTTATCTGGGAGAGACCATGTGAGAACCGGCTGGCAACTAAAGTCCTGTAAAAGTTTAACCATTTTTTCAGATAATATATAATCTGACCCCTACAACAGAATGACAGGGATTTCAATTAAAATAAGAGGATAAATAACAGGCAGAATGATGATTGAATTCACTCTCAAATCTTGTGAGATGCTGAAGCCCCCAGCACCACATGAAAAGCTTTGCCACATGGACTCAAGTAGAACATAAAACACTCAAATATAACCCATTCTGTCCAAGAGCATGGATACTGGTGCAAATAAGGAACAGAGACAACTTATTTTTAAGGAGCAGACTACAACAGAGTGGCTCCTCAAGACTGAGAAGGAATTTGATTATCACAGAATCACAGATTAGATTGGATAAATATATCGAGGGAAAGAAAACAGAAGATAAGTAAGATATTATTAGCAAATAAAAATGTAGTGGTCAAGAATGTCTTGATATGGCAGTAAGTAGGTGCTTTCTAAGGATCAGGATACTTATCCAAATGCCTTCCAGTTGGACAAGTGTGTAGTTACTGTAAAAGCAGCTGGATAATTTGACATGGTTTCCTGAAAGAAGGAGTGTAACAAGCTGGAAGATCTTTTGCAGGCTTGTGTTTGCAGGTATGTTTACAGGCAGGTAAGAGATTTTTTTTAGCAGATTACTGGCATCATCAAGGAATTCAAGCTTCCTCACCCTCCTTGCTCATTTTCCTACTGTTGTGGAGGGTTGAGGAAGAGGAGACTTGCGTTTTCCTGCCTGTGGAAACGATGTGGGGTGACGTGAAGGAGAATGGGAGTAGTTAAATATGGTTTAAATACTGCCCTGGGAGTATGAATAGGTCAGATCACAACCTGATCCTCAGAAATCAGTGCCACTGAATGCTTTACCAGTGTGTATAAAGTGACATAGGCTCACTTCTAACCCTTTCAACAGCTCATCCTCAACATTTCCTTGTGAAACCCAATTTCCAATTAACCACCAATGCTAATTACAGAAATCAGGAAACAGGCAACGCAGTATTTCATGCCTGTGACCATCACTGTTTGTATTATTGGATTCTTCTTTCTGTGGTGATGCTGCTGCCATCCCCAGAGCTGAGATGCAGAGTGACTGAGCTGCACATACCCACTGTTAACCGGATCTCCTCGTCCTGGTTGGCCAAGCCATCGTAGTAGTAAAGGTCAAACCTCCTTCCTGTCTTCCAGTCACTGAGTAAATCCTTTTCCAAGCAGAAAAGCACACTGAAGTGGCTCTCACTGCACACCAGCCAAATCGGGTACTTGGGGGTCTTCAAGTAGCAACCAACCTAAAAGATATAAATAAAACGTTAGAATGTCACGAGGGGCAGGGGGAGAAACAATTCATTGTGGAAAACATGGAATTCATGAGATCCCTTATTTATTGCAGTCTACAGACTTTAATGAAGGCTCATTACGGACTCTTGATGAGGACACCTTCAGTAAATCAGAGGAGATATAAAGCAAATACTTGGTTTTCAGTTTTAGGCAGGTAATGACATCCAGCTGTAGTGCCCTGACAGCAAAAAGATCATATCCCACATGATCAGAAGCAAAAGGAACCCTGTCCTCTGCAATAGCTGTAAAACCACAGTGAGTTTAGGCCAGGAATGCAACATGAGACCAATGGGAGACTCTGCTCTCATGCAAGAGTAGCTGGAAGCCAGGCAAGAGACTAATAGCATCTCAGATAACGTGAGAATCCCTGCGTGGGCAACTCAGCTGAACCCAAAATCCCTTTTTGAATTAAGAGTATAATACATTCCCTTCACTTTACCATCTTCTTTTAGCTTCACAGTCCAGATATATAAATGATTTTCAGCTATTAGAAGAAACCAACAACAGAAGCACTTGTTTTGCTTCATTATTCTTAAAAATGAAATACTGTCACCTGAAAAACCACAATGATTTTTTTAACAAAAGCCTTTGCAAAGCCTTTGCCCTCCTTCTGAAAGTTGGAAGTATATTTGTAAATATTCTGAATATTCTGTACGAAATTACATGTAAATGATTTTCATGCTCATTCATAGATGTTTTAAACTCGAATACTCAAAGAGATTTAATCTCTAATCAGTGAGGGAAGGGGATACCAACAGCACTGCAGTAGGTAAGACAAACCTGAGGACTGCAATCCTGGTGGGAACATTTGCACTGTTCCTGGGAGCACAGAGGGCTCAGGAATGTATCTGAAACACCTGGACACCAACACACACAGTCTGGGAAACAACAACAGGATGAACTGGAAGCATTGGTCACCTCCCAGAGCTACAGTATCACTGGTGTTAGGTTTGAAACTCAATATATGCTGATTTAAAATGAGTCATGGAATTTCCTGCATCCCCTGAGGTCAGTGAATATGTTGTAGGATTTTCTTCACCTCACACTAATGTGTTTTGAGACAGATACCATCAATAACTATCATTATAAAGCTGCAGTATCAATTAAGGATATTAGCTCCACCAGAGTAAATAAGAGAGCGAAATTAATCATTAGATTGCTCAGTGGAGTAAAGAAACCTTATTTCTTCCAGCTAGGATTTTAATATTCAGCTACAACAGGTATTTATTATCGGCTCTATTCCCATCATTGGAATCTGTATTCTAAGGTTCCAAATAATACTGTTTTTTTCCCCCCACTGAATTGTTGGGTTTTGTATCTTTGATAAATTGCTCAGGGAAACTAAAATCTGAAATTAAACATTTTGCTTGCAGTGGAATGCTGCTGGAAACTGGGGGGCTTTTAACAGAAAAATTCTTATACAAGTTTTGTAGACACAGATTTGTGGATATTCTACAGTGCAGCCATTCAGTTCTTCACCTTGGGCACAGGTGCAAATGTCATCTAATACGCTCCCAAAAAAGCAGAAGTCACCATACATTCTGCTGTAATTAAAACTCTAAACAGCACCCTAAATGATAAAGAGTGTGTGTTCTTATCATGATTGATATTTAGAATTTATATCTGAAGAGTTACAGGAGTGCAAATCCAACTGCTTCCCCCATGAGAATTTCTTCTCATGTTAGACAACAAGTCTCCAGCTAATTAAGTAACTGTTCTCTGACTCATTACTTCGCTAAAAATCTATTTAAAACAGCCTTTTATGCAACAGTTTTGCTTTTTATGTAAATTCTTGGCTTAAAAGTAAAGACATTTTTTCCCAAGCTTACAATAATACTGCTAACAGGAGTCATCAAGAAGGGAAATACGCAGATGCAACAAAAGATGGCAAATTAGAGGGACACGGATGAAAAGATTCAGTCTCACAAAGATGCATATTTTAACATGCAGATAAGCCAAAGCCAAAAAGAACAGCCAGTCTTCTCCTGTATATGTCTGCAAAAGTGACTTTCCAGCTCCATCAAACAACATTTGACAAAATAAGATTAGAGAGATACAGAACTTTCAAAGCCACATCCACTGCAGTTCTCACTCCCACGAAGTCAGGACAAAGTGTGCAGATGATTAAAGGCTCTAGGAACATTCTCCAAATATGTATAGTTTTCAATTCCAATCCTTGCAGAGAGCAGCGAGGGCATGAACTTTGAGACAATAAAGAGTCTAAAACTGTAGCTCAAATCCTCCTCTCCCAGAAGAAGGGAGGAGTCTTCACTTGGGTTACATCACCTGCATTAGCCAAGGGTTAGCTGCTGTCTTTTAATATCACGCTGTAAAACATGTCTAGATTTTTTCTACAATATTAATATGGAACTCTGTTACTGACAAAGTAAGGACAGTCCTCATTGTGAGGATTCCTTTGGCTGCTCCTTTGACCATCAGTTGTTGAGTGGACTGGAATGATAGAATTGTGGAGCATTTAGGCTGGAAAAGACCTCCAGGATCATCGAGTCCAACCTTCAACCGAACACAACCTTGTCAACTAAACCACAGAACCAAGTGCCACATCCAGTTGTTTCTTGGACACCTCCAGGGATGGTGACTCCCCCACCTCCCTGGGCAGCCCCTTCCAATGCTTAACTACCCCTTTCAGTGAAGAAATTCCTCCTGATGTCCAACCTGAACCTCTCCTGGCACAGCCTGAGGCCGTTTCCTCTCGGCCTGTCACTGGTTGCCTGGGAGCAGAGGACGACTTCCACTTCACTACAACCTCCTTTCAGGGAGTTTGAGAGAGTGATAAGGTCTCCCCTGAGCCTCCTTTTCTCCAGGGTCAACAACCCCAGCTCCCTCAGCCGCTGCTTCTCATCAGACTTACTCTCTAGACCCTTCACACACAGAAGTACACCCTCATTCAACTATATTTATAAATATTCTGAATATTCTGCATGAAATTACATGTAAATTATTTTCATGCTCATTCATAGAAATTTTAAACTCGAATGCTCAAGAGATTTAATCTCTAATCAGTGAGGGAAGGGGATACCAACACCACTGCTGAGGGGTGAGTTCTTCCTCCCTTGCCTGGCCAGGTTGGTTGGTGGTGATCCTGGAATACAACAGGACCCTGAAGCAGGACAGGGAAGAACAAGCATGAACACCTAGTTTTCTGACTCCTCAGGAAAGCCATGAAGCTCAGTCAGAGTGTGTGTGCCATCCAACAAGTGCCTGACAGAGAACGGGGCCCTCCTTTCCAGTGTGTTCCCCATGACTGTAATGCTGGCTCTGGCTTCCAAAGGCAAATCAGGGATATGTGACTTCCATCTATTCCATAAAATATTATTTCTTAAGGGCTCAATGGCTGTATTCCTATTACTATTCAAGTATTTGTTTTCAGACAGGCTCATTAATCTTCTTCAGGCAAAAACAAGTAAGGAGGGGGGGAACGAATTAGGTGTCCTTTCGTGCTGCATGTTTTCCATTCCTACAGAGACTTCACTAACCCTAATCCTCTCCTCCCTTAAAATCCCTTAAGAATGCTCATAAATTTCAGGGACACCAACCTGATCTTTGGAAAATGTCAATTTTTCAAAAGCAGGCACCTTCAAAGGGCTCATTTTCAACACTAAGGGCCATCTTTTTCCATGTCTGATTTTCATGTGTATTCTCACAATGGCAAAATTAAATCCACACACAAAAATATTAAATCTACACACAAATATTTATCACTGGAGAATTATTCCAACATCTCTACCAGAATGAGTGGATGGTACTTCACCATTCAGCTTTTATTTGCTCATTGAACAAGGCTGCCTTTTGCCATGTGAATTCCAAGAGAAACAAACAAGAGAACATGATATCAAAACCAAGGGGGATCACTGGATAAGACTGATGTGATGCCATTTTTCACTGGGAGTTTTATCACTTAATGTAATTTCCCCTCCTTGCTTGTTGGACTTTACTTTTTATTTTCTAATTAAAATTATAATCATTCTGTTTGTTATATTCAGAACGTCCGTTTGCCTGCATACAACTGTTATAGATGCTTATTTTCCAAACTAATCATAGACTGTAGTGATTCCACTGAAATAAAACTGAATAATTGTTGGTTGTACTAAATCCAATAGGATTGACAGACAAAAGGATAATTACACAAAGCTTTCAGAGTTACAAGGAACAGCCTATTGTTTGTTCTGCCAGTGTTTTTCCCCCACAACTGCAATGACCTTTACTGAATTAATATTAAACAATGTTCCAGTGGTGTTAAGAGTGAAGTGTCAATGGTGTAAAACCAGATATCTCTGCAATAGCCCTTGGGTGAGCAGGAACCCTCAGGTCACCTACTCCACCAGCACTACTGAAACACCAGGTCAGCTACATTCCTGTTATATTTGCAGATAGTTAAGGGACACTGTGAGGGTAAAATTGCTGCCATTGATAGGTACTTGATTTCAATCAGATTAAGAAAAATAACACTAATGCTCACAACATCTGACATTCAGAGTATGTACAATGAAATGGCTATGCCAGGTCAGACAGAAATTGAAGAGGTTTTAGCCATATAATTATAAAATAGTAACAAATACTACCTAGGAGCCCTGGATAAATTCTCTGCAGCTTTGGAACCTTTTTGTTGTACAAAAGGGAATGTTTATGATAATGACATGGGGGAGGGAAAAGGCAACATTACTAAAGAAGAATAGAAAGAGATGCATGTTCAATCCTAGGACTCCCAAACCAGACTCCTGGAAAGCACCGGCTTATGACTAAATTTCCCTTATGCTGCCACAGTATAAAAGACAGCAGATGTGGCAAGGAAAATAGATGTCAGGGTGCCAGAGAGCCTCTGGATCTTGTCTTTACCCTTGTCCCACTCTGCTGCTCTTCTGGTATGTCCCAACAAGTGAATAAATCACGAAGGAGATTCAGACCCTCACTTGAACTTCAGCACTCTGCCATTTCCTTGCTGCACTGAAGGAGTTTCTAGTTCACTGTGCTAAGTCACATCACTGCAATGACAAGGACAGGTCAAGATTCACTCCACTTAACTCTTCTGCATCTATTTCTAGGCCCTCTAACTTAGGTTGGCCCTCAGGCTTTGTCTGTCTGTAAAATTTTGAAAGGAAGAGATGGGTATTGCCAGAAATTTTGACATTCCCCCTGTTCATCCACGATAAAGGGAGTTGGCTGGACTCTGACCTGAAACATTCTCAGCCCATAAAGGACCTGAAGTGAGATGGCATAAATCCAGATCCAAATACAGGTATTTATAATCTAGAGAGACATGTGGAAAATATTTGACTTATCATTTTCTGTTTTGTCTGTTTGCAAAGCCTGCAGAGCCCTTCTAAACATGTGGGCTTTGTTATTCTTATTGTCTCAAAGAAAAACTCCGCGATTCCATTTTATTTGGAAGGATGTTGAGAAGAAAGTGATGCCAGTAATGGCCTCTGGGAAAATAACTGTCCATAACTTGGGAGGACAATAGGACTTCATTAAAGAACATTTCAGTTCCAGGCTACAGAGGGAGATGTAAAAACAGGGAATAAAGAACACTCTTTTTCAAAGGCCAATGCTTTGCCAGCCTTGTTTCAGTTAAATTTGAATGTATCACATGATTTTGCCCCCAGTGTCACAAATGCCTCAGATAAATAGCAGCATCCCTTCCTGAAAGCATCTACAGGGCACAATATCTACCCCTATTCCTGAAAAATAAATGGAAAATTAAAACCAACCGTCAAGTTTCCATTTTGCACTTGCATATTTTTGTTGCTGGTTTCTCAAACGAGGTGGTTAAAACCCTCTTTCTAAACCTCCCCCTCCACAACCCCTGGCTTTAATCCAGTCCATCTGATGGATAAAAGTGATTGTTCAGGAGACATATTTCCCAGGGAAGAAGGTTACAGGAAGGATGTTCCACAGGGCAAATAAAGCAGTGAGGTGCCAGAAGACAGAGCATGTGTGCTGAATTTAATAATTCAAGCAGGTCCTGTCACAGCACAGAGTGTGCTGGTTTCATCAAAAGGACCAAAGATAATGTTTCCCATCTGCGGAATGTTAATGAATAAATTCTGTTTGTTACTCTTTGAAAAGAAAGAGGGAAAATGAGCATAACTTCTTGGTCAGTGTCCTCTCTTCATTTTCAGAAAAGCAAAAACTAAAAAGCAACAGTCTCCCGAAATGCTGACAGCTCAGGGAGTGCCTGGGACACTGTCAGGAATCAGAGTAGGGATAGTTTGGGAGGTCAGGTGGCAGGAGGTTTAACTCCTACAGCAGGACAGGTGAAAGCAGGAGAGAATCAGTGAAAACAAAGGATCAGAGTGAAGGTTCAAAAGAGACAATTAACCTTGAGTATTTCCATTACTTCACATATACCAGCACATAACTACAGTGGTTTCAAAACACTTTTCAGAAGGATGAACAAATTCATCAGCCAATACCATACTGCCTTCAGAATGAGGGATTCAGATCTGTGCTCATCCCAGTTCAGCCACGAGCTTACTGGGGGACTTACTGGGATAAGCACTTTGACTTTTATTCATCTGTTACCCCCCTCTGTAAAATGGTAATGACACTTGGCACTCTTGGAAAACACAGATCTTTCAACAGGAAATGATACATAAATGCTATATATTATTGTTATTATTATCATTATTAATATTAATGAGCACAGTGGTATTTATTGATGGGTTATTAACGTTATGAAGTTAGTATGTTATTAGTAATAATAATAATAGTGGTGTCTTTTAAATTTAATGCAGATTATTTTTCCCTTTGTCACAGTAAGTCTCTTAAATGATCTGCCATAAAGATGAGGAGCATCTGTTTCCATCCATTTCTACTTTTAACATCAGGAGAGATTTTGAAAAAAAGAACTTCATCATTCCAAGTCTTTCCACCTGCAATTTTAACGTGGCATTTAGGCCAAAGGCTCCGACCCAAATGCAGGGACTTTCTCACCCAGGACTGCTATACTTGGCCCTGCCCACTCCTGTTCCTCATCCCCTTCTCTGAGGTCTTGTCCCTGCTGAGAAACCACTCAGCTTCCCTGAGACTTCACTGTGTCCTGCAGCTCAGCAAAAAGGGGAAACCTCCACCAATTTTTTGCAGATTTACCAGTTTTTGGAAATGTTTCTGTTGCTTTAAGAGCTCTAAATAAACCCCAGAAAACCTAAAATCTCAATTTAGGCTTCTAAGTCAAATGTGTAAGATCACATGGAATTAATATTGCTTAAATATGGGCTTAGCACAAAGAAAAAAAAAATCCAAAAATGTGTAACTTGGCTACTGAAAAGCAACAGAATTGGGCTTTTAGCTTTTTTGCATTAAAACAGGGAATCTCATTATGGAACTAAACGTTTGCACATGAAATGGATGGAATGGATCCATCTGTCATTGGGAAACAATTTGCAACAAGTAATTACACTGCAAAAAGCTCTTCTGAGTGTGGTGATACTTCAGGGCTGAGAGTGATGATCAGACATTAACAGTTCCAGACAAATTACATGGAGCACACATTTTTCTAATCAGCAGAGATAACACGTTCAGCATGATCCACTGGAAGAGATTAATGGATTGGGAACAGTGGGATTCTCCAGAAGAAAAAGGAAGGGATCATTTTGCTTTCATTTGCTACTGTTGAAGTTTGACAGGAGGATTAATTCAGTTCACATGCCCTCATGGTATTTTCAACTCAGAAGCCATGCCAAGGGAATTGTGGATTATATACAAATACTCCATGTATTAGACAAGGGAGATAAAATGGTATAGAAATTTTTCTCCACTTGGATTTTCAGCATCCAGCCTGGAATCTTGAATATCTCTTCCTAAACGTGTTGGCAAGTTGGAACAAGTCTAGAGCAGAGCAGCAAAAACAAGCTTTGGACAGGATGTACTGATGAAAAAGGGAGGAACTGTTACATCAGCTGCAAATGTCCAGCGGATGGGGAGGAATTGTTTAGGGGGTAGGTTGGATTAGAGGTAAAATTATAATCAGAGGACACTAAGTGAATGAAGAGTCAGATTTAATATTAGTGCATCCAAACACAAGCTGTGTAGTAGATATTAAAATCTCCAAATTCACAAGTACCTACAAATCTGTGTTTGTACTCATATTTTAAAGTAGAGATGTATGAGAAAAAAGGTAAGATCACAGTTAGATGCCTGAAAATCAGCTAAAAAATGGCCATCTGAACAGAGAGACAGGAACTTCAGGGACACAGATTTTGAAAAGAAACTCTGCTATATGAAAGGACATAAAAATATCCAGAATTATCCCCTGGGAGATTGGTTGTGTGTGACCTAAAGGGAGTCTTCCGACTCCGATGTCTATGATTCACCATACAGCACGCTCAGGATTTTCTTGCTACTGGAAACAAAAAATAAAACCAACCAAAAATGACAGTCCTTTTCCATGACTGGTGTCAGTTCCCAGCCTCACAGCCACGCTGTAATTGGATGCTGAATCCACTCACTGAGAG
Organism: Neopelma chrysocephalum; assembly: GCF_003984885.1. NCBI lineage: Eukaryota > Metazoa > Chordata > Aves > Passeriformes > Pipridae > Neopelma > Neopelma chrysocephalum. The sequence goes on from NW_020897764.1 coordinate 2,185,447, forward strand.
GAAGAAAAGAGTCAGTTTGAAAACTCTATTCTCAGTTCCACTCCTGCAAACTACCAGTGACATTTATTTTTCCTAAATTGCTCTAAATATTGTAACAGAAAGCAGAATCTGGCCCTTCATGCTGAAGCCACAGTGGAGACACCCCGATTTGAGGCCAAAGTCCACCAGAATGTGACTTTTGTTCTAGTCCTGAGGAGACACTGCATCTGAACTGAAATGCAGAGAACTCCCAGACGTTCTTAATAAAAACCAAGACAATTTGCAGCAGCTGCCCAGCTAGTGTAGACTCTAAAAAAAAAGGAAACTACGTCTACTGGAGTTTCTGTAACTGATTAAGAGTCATTGGTGTGGAAAAACAGATCCTTGCTCATGAGTCCAGCTCCCAGGCAAGAGCACAGTAGTAGAAACAGATCCCCTCTACCATATAATTTGCAGAATAAGTGGAAAATGGTGTCTGATTCCCTGGGTAACTTACTCTATTTTTAGAGGGCAGGTGGGAAAGAAATAGCTCTTACCTGCACTGACCTCACTTACCATTTTGCTACTCCCAAGTCATTTTCCTCACTAGAGAGTGGAAAAAATGCTACAGTGATGCAGAACCATTTTTTGAGGTTTTAAATGTTACATTGTTTATAGAAAAGAAAAAGAAGCGTGAACTAGACACAGATGCATATTTATTTTTAGCCCACTCTGTTCTGAGTTCATCTGATTTGGATACACTGATATAATTTCTTGACTGAATTCAAGCCTTTTATATTATTATGAATAATTTAAATGATTGTGTTAATCGAAAATAACAAAAATTATTATTTGTCAGTAGAAGGAAAACGTGGCTGGGAAGAGGTTAAAACCAGGCTTTCTTTTCAGTCATACATTTACACCATATCAGTACAAACAATTTCTTTGGCAATCACTTTCAAATTTTTATAGAGGTGCTGACTGCAAATCCAGATGGGACTGCTACAAGTATCCTATCTGGTATCCAACACAGGCAAGAGAATTTCAAATAATATTCTTGAATCAAACACAAGACTAAGATAGAACATGTCTTTAGGAAAGATGTCCATCTCCCCAACATTGTAGGAGGAAAACCAGTGAAACTTCCTTATAGAATTTTGACCAGAGGTAAACTAATGGCTGTCACTTCTTTGAAATTTTTAATCTATCTTTTAATTCTCATGACGAATACAATTAAAATACTGCTTTCCAAAGCATGTTAAAGGGAACAATCCCACTGCATTAACAGCTATTTTAATTTCTATAATTCTTTTTACTGCTCACACAACACCACCACCCCTCCAGCACAGAGCAGAGCAACCCAATCAAGCCCATAATTTCTTTACTGCTAATTTTAAATGTAATTGTTTTCTTTTTTTTATTAAAGCCAGGGAAAGGAAATACCTGACAGACATCATAGTGCTCGAAGAGAGACAGCAAACCGATGTCACTGCGGCTGGTGATGCCTTTCAAAATCGTGATATTCCCATTCCCAGAGTCCAGCTCTATCACATTGTTGAAAACATTGGACACAGCTTTGCCAGTCAAAAGCAAGTTCACCAATTCCTGTTTGTGACATGTTTAAAAACAAAACAAAACAAAAAACAAACAGTACTTAAACATCAGCACAAGATTCATTCAGGATTGATGAAAGTTACACGTGTAGCAGAGCCCTAATCTATATCATGGTTTTTAATTTTAGGGTTAGGATTAGGATTGCTTATGAAAAATTCTCCAGATACTTTGGGCAAAGTCTACTGCTAAAGCAAAATGAGGAAATATTAGTGGAGTTTCCAATAAACTGCTCATAATCAATTTAGTCTTACATCTAACTCTCAACCTTCTCATATTAGGGTTGTTTCATTTGAATTAAAATATTTTCATGTCCCTTTTTCTCTACAATGGAACTACAGCACGAATGAGACATATTCAAAGCCTGTCCAGTACTATCTGATATTTCTGTATGTGCTCAGTGATGTATTTTGAACAAGATTTCTTAAATTATTTTTCTTCCTTGCTGATTATTTCTGGATGAACTCAAGCCTCATTCAGTAAGATATTCACCTATATGGACCCATATCACTAATATACTCATATTTACCATAGGGGATTGTAGATTATTTCCTCTCCAACTGAAGTAGGGGTTTGTCAGAGGATAAATACATGTGAGAGGGTGGGGGACGTGCACATGCAAGTATCCATGAAGTTCAAGGGACAGAGACATGGGACACATTTCTTAGTGTAACATCCCACAGGGGCCAGCTGGGATGTAACCAGGGCTAAGAGCAGACTGTGCAGCAGCAAGGAACCACCTGTGAATTAATACCATATGGCAAGAAACAGGAGGGGAAACAACAAGAACAAAGCTTCCAGAAAAAACAGTCTGAATTCCCCTGCCCAAAGACATGAACAACTCTGCTGTAGCCAGTTTGGAACTGGTTTCAAAACTACTGCACACAATTACAGTTCTGAGTTTCTCCTGAAGGACTCCCCAGAGTTTATGGGTTCTTACTGATGTTTTTAGCAGTTCTAATCCACCAGTGATGTTCCATCACCCACTTGAGGAATCACAGTGTAACCACAGTAAAAAAGTCTTCTAAGCAACAGCGCAAGAGGACGTGAAGCCTGCCTTTGGCAACCAAAATGGCAGTAGAATCATAGAATCATAAAGGTTGGAAAAGACCTCTAAGATCATCAAGTCCAGCTGTCAAGCCAGCACCACCATGTTCAGCACGAAACCACCTTCCCAAGTGCCACATCCATAAGTTTTTTGAACACTTCCAGGGACGGCGACTCCACCACTTCCCTGGGCAGCTGTGCACCACATTCACACCACACCACTGCCCAGCTCCCAGCTTTGGGGGAATCTCTGTCACAGAATTCTGTGATTCACGTGTCCAAGGCGAAGTGTTTCCAACTGGGTGGGTGCCTCTGGAGGACTTGAGCCAGCGGGAGACGTTTGCTACAGGACACAAGCTGGAATTAAGCTACATAAAGTTTAGGTCCTACTAAACCAGTCAGCAATTCAGGCTGCTGATTTTCAAGCACCACATGGCTTTTAGACACATCTATAACAAGTCAGGGACTCCAGCTTGAATTATCAGTTATCTTCCATCAGCAGCAGCTCAGTTAGTGCAGCAGTGACCATTTACAGAGGAGTTGTAGGATCAGACAAGACCCTCCCTGAAAGGACAGGGAGGAAACCCAGTGGTATCTCAGTGCTAAAATCAACTAAGCAGTTCAAAAGAGGCAGATGAAAGGAGTATAAGGACATGCACATACAGGTACAGACACACACGGGCCAGAAAACCAGGCTGGAAAGCATAAGCTCTGAAAGCAAAGACAACAATTTGCCAAAACAAAAGGTAAAAGAATAAAGGATGAAGGTGCTGGACATTATGGAGATGAGTAAAAAAACTCAGGAAATTTGTGGAGACCTTACAGTAGCCTTCCAGTACCTAAAGGGGCTCTAAGAGAGCTGGAGAGGGACTTTTCACAAGGGCATGGAGTGACAGGACAAGGGGGAATGGCCTTAAGATGAGGGACTGTAGATTCAAATGATATTAGGAAGAAGTTCTTTACTGTGAGAGTGGTGAGGCCCTGGCACAGGTTGCCCAGAGAAGCTGTGGCTGCCCCATCCCTGGAAGTGTTCAGGGCCAGGTTGGATGAGGCTCTGAGCAACTTGGTCTCGGAAGGTGTCGGAAGGGGGTTGGAATGAAACGATCCTTAAGGTCCCTTCCAACCCAAACCATTCTGTAATTCTATGATTCTGCAACTTAAAGTCAGAAATGCCATCTCTTCCCAGAGGTCAGCTCCTGTGACATGCCAGGATCCCACTCTGAGCCCACCTGAGTGCAGTAGCCGTGGCTGCCGATGAGGCGGTTCGTGAGCACATCGAAGTCATTGCGCACCCTGGAAAGGAGGTGGAGATGTAATTAAATCAGGAGTGGAGAGCACTGTTAAACTCAAATACAATTGTTTCTTTCCATTAGACTTAGCATCTCTAAATCCTGGGGAAAAGCAAAACCAAACTGCTCCCCAATCATAAATACAGCTCTGCGGTTTTGAATCCTTTCAAGGTGATTTTTCGCAGGGCGAAAAAAAAAAAAGTGAATATATCAACAAAACATGGGGTGAGCAAAAGTTGCTAGAGGTAGACTTGGAAGAAATATCTGCAGAGGAGAAAAGAAGTCATTGTCACCACTAGTTAGAACATCAGAAATTAGAATTATTGCACTACTTGCCTGACAGAATCACAGAGTGGTTGAGGTTGGAAGGGACCTCTGGAGGTCACCTTGTCCACCCCATCTCTGGCCACCCAGAGCCAGTTGCCCAGGACCATATCTAGATGGTTCCTGGATATCTCAAAAGAGGTGGACTCCACAACATACCTGGGGAAGGTTTGGGAAGGTTTGGGAAGGGAAGGTTTGGGAAGGGAAGGTTTGGGAAGGTTTGGGAAGAGAAGGGAAAAAGAGAGAAGTGAGAAAGAAGAGAAGAGAAGAGAAGAGAAGAGAAGAGAAGAGAAGAGAAGAG